>NC_134955.1:38805229-38942144 GCF_965638725.1 Aptenodytes patagonicus | reverse complement strand
CTTTCCCTTTCCCTGCCTTTCCTTTCCTTTCCTTTCCTTTCCTTTCCTTTCCTTTCCTTTCCTTTCCTTTCCTTTCCATTCCTTTCCTTTCCTTTCCCTTTCCCTTTCCTTTCCTTTCCTTTCCTCCTTCCTTTCCTTTCCTTTCCTTTCCTTTCCCTTTCCTTTCCTTTCCTTTCCTTTCCTTTCCTTTCCTTCCTTCCTTCCTTTCCTTTCCTTTCCTTTCCCTTCCTTTCCTTTCCTTTCCTTTCCTTTCCTTCCTTTCCCTTCCTTCCTTTCCTTTCCTTTCCTTTTCCTTTCCTTTCCTTTCCTTTCCTTTCCTTTTCCTTTCCTTTCCTTTCCTTTCCTTTCCTTTCCTTTCCTTCCTTCCTTTCCTTTCCCTTTCCTTTCCTTTCCTTTTCCTTTCCTTTCCTTTCCTTTCCTTTCCTTTCCTTTCCTTTCCTTTCCTTTCCTTTCCTTTCCTTTCCTTCCTTTCCTTTCCTTTCCTTTCCTTTCCTTTCCTTTCCTTTCCTTTCCTTTCCTTTCCTTTCCTTTCCTTTCCTTTCCTTTCCTTTCCTTTCCTTTCCTTTCCTTTCCTTTCCTTTCCTTTCCTTTCCTTCCTTCCTTTCCTTTCTCCCTCTTCTCTTCTCTTTCTTTCTTCTCTTCTCTTTCCTCTTCTCTTCTCCTTCTCTTCTCTTCTCTTCTCCCTTCTCTTCTCTTCTCTTCTCTTCTCTTCTCTTCTCCTTCTCTTCCCTTCCCTTCCCTTCCCTTCCCTTCCCTTCCCTTCCCTTCCCTTCCCTTCCCTTCCCTTCCCTTCCCTTCCCTTCCCTTCCCTTCCCTTCCCTTCCCTTCCCTTCCCTTCCCTTCCCTTCCCTTCCCTTCCCTTCCCTTCCCTTCCCTTCCCTTCCCTTCCCTTCCCTTCCCTTCCCTTCCCTTCCCTTCCCTTCCCTTCCCTTCCCTTCCCCTTCCCTTCCCTTCCTTCCCTCCTTCCCTTCCCTTCCCTTCCTTCCCTTCCCTTCCCTTCCCTTCCCTTCCCTTCCCTTCCCTTCCCTTCCCTTCCCTTCCCTTCCCTTCCCTTCCCTTCCCTTATTTTTGAAACACAATACAGTTATCATTGTGGTCTGTGAGTCTGGATACTGAGATTTAAAGATCATTTTCATGTGAATACACCAGAATCTCCACCACATCATAAGAAAAGAAAAGCACAAGATTAAGTGACACACTGAGGCTGTACAAACTTGGCTTGCACTCATCATACTCTTTCTGACTTGTGTTATGGTAAATACAACTATATTGCAAAATGGTCTTCCCTCATGGAGAAGTACATATTGTGGAAGTCATACTCTCTCAGGCTTAAAATTCATGACTTTCAAATTTTTCATTTGTGTGCTTATTTTGCTCAGGACAGAGATTTTCTTTTTGAGAGCTGTAACTGTCCCAGTCATTGGATGATTCTTGTTTCCACTAGTCTTTTGACAAACTATCAAAAAGCAGAAAAATGTCTACGTTTCATAATGCTTTAAGTAGTTTTTCAAAATAGCCTGCCACTGAGGACCCATTTCCCTTATTTTTTAAACTTAAATGATCTGTATTTATGTCCATTCTTAAAGTTAGTGCAACTATTTATATGAGCGTTGGCCATCGAAAAGATTAGGCAGTGATCCCTTTTCGATTATGTATATTTTATGATATATTATTTTCATTATATTGTGGCTTTCTATATCATCTTTTGTGATGTCATAAATAAAGACATCATGAGGTCATACTTTTTCTACCTTTCCTCCTTCATTTCCCCAAGGGAAGGAAATGCTGAAGTAGAGGTTGAAAAAATTGTTTAAGTATTATTGAAAATATAAACCAAAGTTGTTTCCTTAATAAATATAATTAGCTGCATATATTGCATTTTCAAGAGCTAGTACTGATGTTGGGACCAGCTCTTTAAATAAAATAGGACCTCTGTAGTCTCTGGAGGGAACGTGCATAAAGCAAAGTAAATGATTTTCTGTCAACACTAAGTAGACAGGTGCTTACATTGAACAGCATTCTAATATGTCTCTGAATATTTATGTCTTCTTTTTCAAATGCATTGCCCATGAATGTCACAGCTGTCAAACGTCTGTATACAAGAAGATAAAAAATGAAATTAATAAAAGGCAGATCAACATTTCATTTGTTTAGGCCACTTTTTCCTATTGCATTTTACAGAGGTTAGCAATGTTGAGATGCTTGGGTATACTGGTATATTCTAAGGGGCTGAGTGAAATGCAAAGCGATTAGTTGTATTTTGTGTAGGCATAGGTATACTTCCCATTATTTAACCTAGACATAATCAATGAAAATAATGATTGAAAGTGCTACGGGCTGTTCTTTATCCTCTGCCCATTTGCTTCGCAGATGGGGACCCTGGAAAGAGAGTGTTGGCCATTCAGTGCTGCCATAACTAAAAGGGTTTTTTGGTGGGGCAAATTCTGAACCAAACTATGCAATGTGCAAGGACAGGTGAGCCATCACTGCTGCCTGAAAACAGTTAACGGAGAATAGATTTGGTTTTAAAATAGTTCTAAAAGTCTGAAGGCTATACAGTTAATGTAAAACTTACTGTTCACGGTCATCTGTGAAAAAGATGCATCGATGCACCTCTGCAAGAATTTGAAAGATCTTAACCATAACATGGCTTCCATTTTATACAGAATGGTACTGAGAGAATGAGAGGAAAAACTTCCCCAAGTGGACCTAAATCAGCATTATTCACCTTGTATGCAATTAAAGTAGACTTTAATATGGGTGATGTTTCAGTGTATCTCTTCCCCACCCATTGACACACTTTAACTGCTCCTCAAGTTTAGTGGTGCTTTCAGTGCGGGATAATTGGCACTCACACACTCAAATATAGATGTCAGAGGTTGCGTACTGCCTCCTCTTAGTCTATATTCCTTGGTAAATACTTTGCTGTAAGGTTTCAGGTTAACTTTGCGAGCCTCAAGACTTTCTCACCATCTCCCCCATGAGCTCAGAAGACAGACCAGTTCCCCATCAAAACAATTTAACATATCGTTCAAACTGAGTGATTCAACCTATTGCAGGACAAAGAACAATGGACAATGTTTCCAAAAATTTGAATGATACACAGAGGTTTGTAACATTACTGAGAAAACACTAACTTAGAATTATAGAATCACAGAATGGTTTGGGTTGGAAGGGACCTTAAAGATCATCTAATTCCAACCCCCCTGCCATGGGCAGGGATAAACTTCAATATGTTTTCTCAGTATAGCTGTTAAGACCAATGTTAGGTTTCCCAAATGTCCAGAGTTTCTGCAATATACGGATATCATACGCTCCGAAGCCTCTGCACAACAGCAAGTGCAGATAGAGTCTCTGTAGACAGGCATGTGCTTGAAGTGCACAATCTTAAATGAAGCACGCAGCCATAATGATAACTATATTATGCTTTCATGGTAAATTTTCTGTCAGACACTAAACTGCTTTTTGGCAGCAGTTATCCCTCTCAGAAAATTTGTCCTGAGCAACCATCAGCAGAGGAGACAGTTAGCACTCAGTACCGAGTCAACCAGTACAAAGTAACAGGGCTGAGGACACCAGGGCTGATGAAGTGGGTGCAGCTGGCTGTGAGATTTCAGATGAACAGGTGCTTGGGGGAAAATGCCGATAGGTCAAAAATGATGTTTCATAAAAGCATATCTCTCGACAGATTCAGCAAAACATGGGCCTGTTTTTCCTGCAAGCTGTAGTGGAAGATACTGTATCTGGAAATAGCTGGAAATCTTTAGATTTTGCATGCATTACCCATAGAGACACAATGCTTGCTCCCCATTCCAGCTACAGATCCTGGGAGGAGATGACATTTGGAAACGTCTACATCATGAACTGCACAGGTTTCCAAATTAAGTTTATATTACTACTGTTTTATTTCCAGAAAACAGGTAGAAGGGTCCTTGAATTCTTAAAAATTGCTTAGATGACAACAGAGCAGATGTTAGTGATTTCGGGATATGACTAGCATTTGTTCCAGCTTTGAAAGGTTCAGAAGTTCATGGAGATTTTTTAGGTCCACACATTTAGCTGGTTGCTAAGAAATAATTTAGGAGAAACTATGGTCTTGTGGAGATAAGTGTGGAAATATTGTACTTCTTGGTTCTTTCTAGGATAGCAACCCTTAAAACGTGTTGTTTCTTTTGCTGCTGGCAAATAAGGTCAGTGCAGAAATGTGTAAAGCTGAGAACAGCAGATGCATTTATCTGGTAAAAATCTGAGGTTTCTTTTATCCTAACTACTGTTATGGTTTAGAAAATGAAAATGAGCTAGTGTGGTCAGTAAGATAACTGAAATACAGAAACAAGAGGAAAAAATCCATTCTGGAAGTATGTATGCCACAATAAATCTCTCCATTTAGAGTGAACAAAGAATATTTTTTAAAAATAGCTTCTTCAAAACTTTTGAATTACTCATGCTTTCACTTAGGACTTGTTAAATCAAAATCTTTTTTTAATGTTATATATTTGATGTACATGTCTTGTGGTTACATTCTAACGTATTTTGGATCTGGTGACATACTATATCTAATAGCAAGAAAATGAAAATTAGATCACACAGATCACATGAAGTGTGCTTGCTGCTAAAACATGAATGTTCTGAAATATATTCTCTCTCATTATTTGCATTAAAACTATGTAATTGTGTTTACAAGTTTCAGCAAATGTAGACCTAATTGGTCACATGTAGCCTAGTATAAATTTGACTGAAAGTTTCTAATAACATACAAATACTCCCAATGACATAAAAGGACCAAATAAGGAGAAAACCTTTCAAATCCTAATTCACATGTGCAGTCTTTTAACAGGTAAATCACTCCCTGAAATCAGTAGGAACTATATAGAGTTTGCGGGATTAGACTCCAATTTTCCTCCTTCCTTAGGATATTTTGTGAAGTCAGTTTGTTATCATTTGAACTACATGTATCGCATTAGCAACACAATAAATAAACTCCGTGCTTCACTGTTAAGAAATTGACTTTTCCTGTAACATCAAGATAACACATATAGTTCCAGAACTGGACTGTATTTGCAGCATACCATATGAAACTGCTGTGTTTGTATCTTTGAGAATTACTATGGTGCTTGTCTGAAAATAAGGATAGAGATCTGTGGACTATTGAACTCAGGCTCACAGACATAACTAAGGGAGAAACATCTTGGTAAGAAAAGATGAGCCTAGCAATTCAAAATGCTTTGAATAAAAGCGCTGGTTGTGTTCAGTGAAGACATTCCCAACAACATCTTAAGGTATGTACCATAATTTGTCTTTTTCTCTGTAACTTACTCTGTTGTACCTAGCGAACTGTTCATTGAGATCAGATCAGAGAGCAATATATAAACATAGATCAGTACTGCCTTAGGTTGCAGAGAAAAAGTAAGTTAGTTTCAAATTTCTCTCTGTGTCTGATTTCCTTCGCTCTCGATACACATTGAAAATGGGTTCTGACATTTTTAATGCAATTTTTTTGTGTTTTTAAAATGTTGACTTTCTGAGTAGCATTTAAAAGAGAAAGAACTGTTTACTAAGTTGCTTTCCATCTATTTTAGATGAAACCTGTACTACAAAGCTAATACTGTGAAGAGTTATTTCACAAGCCCGCAAACTCCATTGTCAGTCAGGGCCTGAATTTCTCTGAAGTGGCAGTTCATTTTCACTTCTGACCACAATCAGCAATTAACTCCAGGCCTCCAGAAGGGGAATGCTGTGTGTTAGCTGGTTGCATTCCCTTAGCATCCTCCTGCTTTCGCTGACATCAGGCTGTACCGCTGCAGTAATCACGTCTTGTGTCTCAACAGGTTGGAGGAAAATTTGACTTTACTGAAGTCGAGTGATACTTTGCCATTAACTTCAAAGGATTTTGTATGCTTAGAGCTTAAACCATGTAGGCAACTCCAGTTGATCATTTAGGCTTTATTTAAGTATCAACATGTCAGAGGACTAAGGGGTTTCGGCCCTCCATTAGCACCAGCAAGTACAGGGGGAATTGTACCACATTTCAACGGGGCCACAGTGCAAGCGTCGTCCCACCTTCTAGATTAGTCCTCAGTCCCTTGCCATATATTGCTGCTCATACCATAAAATCGCAAATAATCCATTGAGAATATTTTATTATCTAGTGAAATCATATCTAGATTGAAATTCCATTGATTTAAATAACTGATTCATTGCTAATTCCAAATATGCTGGTCACAAAAGTTTCAGTGGACCATAAAATTGAAAAGGGATCACTCTGAGTCAAACACAATGTTTAACTTAACAAGAAAAGAATTGTTTAAATCATATTTCTTCTTAGATCAAATTTATTTTGCAAATAATTGAGCAAAAATGAGGCTAGTCTTGTTTGCATGAATCTGGACTTTAAACAACCATTTTGGATTAAAAAATGTCATTAGCTCTATTTAGAAGATAGGTCCTGTTATGTCATTAGCTCTGTTTAGAACATAGGTCCTGTTAATATAGAAATCTTGGGGAGTTCTGGACAGGATGTGAAAGAAGAATGATGAAAGTAATTGAATCTGCAGGGAGGGAGAGAGTAGGTAACAATGTAATTACATGAATTGGAATTTGTCCAGGTCCCTAGAACTAGAAAATGCCAGAATGCAACTTAGCAAGATATTTCTATTAAAAAAAAAAAAAAGTTATAAATGTGGCTACACTTGTGCAGCAACAAATCTTCAATCTTTAGCATTCACTCTGACCTTCTATTCCCTCCTGGGCTAAGTAACTTCCTTGTTTTTCAAAGGAATGTTTTAAACTAGTCTATTCCCGAAAGAGAACAATGCCTTTTTCTGGAAATCTTCAGCCTTTTTCCCCACCACATTGACTTTCCTGTTTAGAAACAGCTCCCTAGTGAGCACAAATTCCCCCACATTAAAAGTCCACTTAATTTTGTTTCCAGTTTTCAAGAAAAATACATAAATGTAATATATTTCTATTTATAGTGCTTTTATAGTAAAACTTTATTGTACTAAAGATATATTGGACCAATTACAGTCAACCATTATACTGTAATGTTACAATAATATTACAACCTAGTATATTATATGAATTACACAAATAACTCCCTGCTGGCATAATCTCCTCCTTCATGGATCTTCTCCTACTAGTGTCTACTAAGTTCTAAAAGTTCCAAAACTATGGCACACTCTAGAGTAAATGACATCCATAATTATGTTTACAGTACAGTATATACTACTACTTCTGTGTATAAATATACAACATGTGTTGTAACACACAGAATACTATATGGAAAAGGGTCTTTAGTGATCTGTATGCTGGTGGCATTGTGCATGTTTCTAGATCAGAGAAAACAGGACACCTCACTGATCTGAAGAGTTGAAAAACAGTACTATCTTCATCACTACTGATATAAAGTGAACTGTTTTTATCTTATGCAAATACATGGTTAAGACAGATTCATAATGCGGTGCTTCAGCAAGTGTGAAGAGACATAGGTGAACACTTGTGTGTAAGCTACTGTACACTTATTCTTGGGTGGTTGACAATAAATTAATGTCAAAAATCAGCTTACTTACTGTGATTGTTTACTTACTTGGGTTGTTTCAGGGAAAAACCAAGGGTAATAATTCACATTTCTCATTTTCCAGGAATATCCTTGATTTGATTTTCCATTTAAAATCGAAATCTTTGAATTTATACATCTTTGTTAAGTTTGGTATGGGACTGGGCCTATTTAATTCCAACGAGTAACAATTAGGGTGTATTTGAGTCAGCTATTTTAGTAAACACATTTAAATTCAAATATATTTGTAAGACTAGAAGGTGTTTCTAAAATTCATTGCCCATTTTATATCATAAACCTGGATTATAGGTTTACAGCGCTATTTTCCTTCAGCAGTTTGTAAAACAAACAAAGGCCACAGAAAAATGCAGAAAAATCCCTGTGAAAACACCCTTGGAGCTCTTGTTAATGATAAAAGCATTTCAAGGCTGCTGGTCTACCTGAAAGTGTAGCGTGGGGTACTTTAAATTGCATTTCTTCTAAGCCATGGGAAGCTACAGTTTTCATAGAGAACATAAAAGCTGAGCACTGCTGTTTTAGGCAAAAGCTACCCTGTGTTTGTATACATAATCCTACATATATATAAAGCATAGAAGAAAGTCTATGGTTCCTCTGAGAAATATTTCTTGAATTGTCTTCAACTCTTACAGGCCAATCAAATAAAATACATTTGTTTGGCCAAAGAAATGCAGGATATTCCAAACATCTGTCGCTTTTAGTCGTAAATTAAACAAAGAGCAATAGAAAGACATGACCAGCAGAAAAAGAGTTAAAGAGTTTTTCTCTTTACTGATGGCCAGGTTTTGATTTTTCTGCTGGGTTTTCAATTTGCAAATATGCAACCTAATAACATTATTCCAAAAATACCTAGTTACTACTGCTTATTAAGAAAGTAGGAATGATGGCTCTAAAGAAACATGCAGATTGTTTGATGTTGGTAGCAACGGAGTATTGTTTAGGCTTTCTTAGTGTTGACTTACATTTAACACTTCAAAGCTGGTTTATACAGTACTTAGCACAATCCTATTTTGCAACGTCCTAGTAGATGAAGAGAACGTGAAGACTCATTTTTTTTCTCTGTACATAAGGCAAGTGCTCAGCATGCCAGCTCTTGAATGCTTCTTTATTAAGCTGCCTTGGTTAGGTAATGGAAACTGTCCTATAGTCTTTGCATCAGGGCTCTACAGCCCTTTTTTATAGCGCTGCTAATCCCAGGTGCTTTGAGGAAAGGGAATACTCAGAAAAAAACATTTTTACAGAAAGAGAAAAAAAGGAGAATATTGTACTGGAGAACACAATATACAAGAACAATGGAGTGAAGAGTGTTTTGAAATATTTGTTTTCTGTCTCTGTGTAATGATTGTGGGTGGGGGAGTCGGGGGCTACTGCTAAGTGGTTGGTGGAATTTTTAAAACCTGAGAAGTTGCAAAGGAGCTGGTAGAGTTCTTCCACCATGAGAGGGTTAGCCACTGACAAGGGGAACACACTTGTCAAACAGCAGAAGCAAGACTCAATAGGTTCATCCATGTGTCACTGGGACAATAGCAGACCTGGCGCCTAACTACTTATATGATAGTAGGCCACCAATATATCCCATTATAATTATCTTTGCTTCATTTAGGATAAAACTAATACTTGATGCAACAATTAAACAAATAAAATCCAAGAACCCCATAATCACCAGCTACACAGAAGTTTTTGGTAGGACTTAACTCCTTTAAAGATGCTATTGTATATGTGGGTATCCAACCTTTATCAACCTACACATGCTTAAAAAAACCTTTGAAAGTAACTAATCTAAAAAGACCATATGAGATTTGCGGACACTTTTCTAAGAAGTAATGTCTCTCATTTACTTTTATATGCTGCCTGTTACTTCAAAATGTTTGGCAGAGTATAAAAAAAAATGCCATCATGTTTAGCACTTTTCAAACTGAGTCACCCTTGCTTAGGCAGGACATTTTTTTTTTTAACACAAGAGTCTAAGGAGAACAACAGGAGAGGACATTTTTGCCTGAGTTTGCTGGCAGAAACTTTTCTCATTAAAATGTTGTAAGACCTTTATCATCCACATTGAAAAAAAAAAAATGGAATTGCATTTGTAATACTTTAATTCAGTTTTACACACTGCATTTGCCATGGCATTCAGTGTATCCACTTTTGAAAGCTAATGACATCAGTTAGCTTGGACAAGATCTAAACTTCTGTTTCCAGGGAATCTAAATATTTTTATTTGCAGTTATGGAACCGCTGTACCAGCATGTCTGTGAAATACTGCATTCAATCCACATTAGAAGTTCCTAGATTTAATTTTTTTGGGGTAGGGGAGGTAGAGGGAAGAAAGAATGGAACAGAATTAATAAAAAGGGTCATGAAAGTATGAAAGTAAAGTTTATGCTTTCCTCTCACTAAAAAACAGATAGATTTTTTTCAGAAACTGTAATGTAATTTGCTTGTTTCCCAAGTTCCAGCTAGGGTATTGCCATAATTCAGCTTTGCTTTTCCGAATGCTTCCCTTTCTCCCCCCAAATCATCTTTTATTTTTTTAAAAAGACACATTATATGTGTCCTCTGTTCCAGTGCTGTAATATATCAACAAAGCTGTTTGGGTTTTAATTGATTTATTGTAAGTGATTTTGGTTTTATATTGTTGGTGTTTTAACATAGAAAAGCTTCATGTTGAGGATGTTTTTTATTTTCATGTGACTGATTTCCCATATTTGAGTTTTTAACTTCATGAATTGTTACAGAAACTTACTTATCCATGTCCTGAGAATCTGCCATATAAATAACTTTATTGGTCTGGGTTTTGGTACCTAATTAAGGGTGCTCTGAACAGCTGGAAAATTTCTCATCAACATCTATGGATAATGGATTCTAAATGGATTGTTGCAGATAAGGAGACACTTTGACCAATTTCACTGGTTTGAAGACATATTGTAACACAAATTTCTCTAGAAAGTATTGTACACTTTTAAGACAGGAGATATGCAGTGCACATTGAAGAAGAAAAGCTACACCATACTGCTTTTATTTGTCTTCTCATAATCAAAAACTACCAGAATCCACTGTGACACACATTTAAACAAGCATTGTGCAAGAAGCAGTGCTTTTCTAATGCAGAAAAAAGTAAAAGCTTATAAGATGTTCTGTAAAATGGATGAATAATTCAGTTAATGAAAATGTTGTGCAGGATAGCTCTACTTCAGATTACAACCCTTTCCAACATTTTGCAGCAATAAAGACATCTGAATAGTTTGAATGGTACCTCAGTTTTCTGACAAAGGGGAGTAATTTTGGCTTAAAACCAGATGAGTCTTTGTATGTGAGAAAAAATTTTCTTCAGCCTTAAAAATGTGAAAAGGACTTTTTTCAATTTTGCTGTTTGAATTATATTAAAAAAATTACAAATTTTCTTTTTTATTACTTTTCTTTCAAATGTTGCATGTCGTAGCTTGTTGATGCAGAGAGCATCCATCTGACTGCTTATTCAAATAACACAAGTACTTGTCATAATTGTGTTCACACTGCACTTTCAGAAAAAGATCGCGATTACACTGCTGTATGTTAAATGAACTTTTAGGATTTTTCTTTATATATTACTGTCGTGGTTTGACCGTGGCCGGCAACTAAGCACCACACAGCCGCTCACTCGCTCCCCCCGCAGCGGGATGGGGGGAAGAGAATTGGAAGGGTAAAAGTGAGAAAACTCGTGAGTAGAGATAAAGACAGTTTAATAGGGAAAGCAAAAGCCATGCACGCAAGCAAAGCAAAAGAAGGAATTCATTCACTACTTCCCATGGGCAGGCAGGTGTTCAGCCATCTTCAGGAAAGCAGGGCTCCATCAGGTGTAACGGTGACTTGGGAAGAGAAACGCCATTGCTCCGAACGTCCCCCCCTTCCTTCTCCTTTGCCCTGCTTTATATGCTGAGCATGACATGATATGGTATGGAATATCCCTTTGGTCAGTTGGGGTCAGCTGTCCCAGCTGTGTCCCCTCCCACCTTCTTGTGCACCCCCAGCCTATTTGCTGGTGGGGTGATGTGAGAAGCAGACAAGGCCTTGACTGTGTGTAAGCGCTGCTCAGCAGTAACAAAAACATCCCTGTGTTATCAACACTGTTTTCAGCACAAATCCAAAACATAGCCCCATACTAGCTACTATGAAGAAAATTAACTCTATCCCAGCCAAAACCAGCACAAGTACAAAGAGAAATAATCAATCTAAAGGGAGACGTCTTTAAGGAACTTTAGTAAATAAAAGTAATGGTAGCAGCAAATAATTACATGCACAAAATATGAGAAAGTAAAAATAAGTATCAAAAGACCTGATCAAAAGCACCTCTGAGTCCATAGACAGGGGATTATTACCTTCAGTAAATTAGAAATCTGGCCCTATCTGTGTGCAATATAGATATCTTCCTGTTTAAAACTCATTCAATGAACTGGCTTTACGAAAAGAAATGTAGCATATGTAGCCTTGAACATTGTATTCGGATGCTCAAGTTTTTCTCATGATAATATCAGAAATTTTCAAATAACATTTGAAATGAAATAACATTTTAACAGTTTTACATTAGTCATAATGAAGAAAAATAAACACGAAATGAAAACCTGTAGGATTTTTCCAGTCCTTCCACGTTTCCTTCTCCAAATGTCTTCACAAGTACGTAGACTTTAATTCAGTGCTAAATTTCAGAATATACCTCTAATATACTTTCTGCTTTTGCACCTTATGTTTCCTTCTTCATAAAGTTATTTTTTTCCAGAGTTCAAGCTCATGTACTACCTTGTCTCTACTGCCTTCTGATTAGTACTGTCTTTCTTCTTATTAGGACCTATTTGTGTACACAAAAATGTCCTATCCCTCTGCTTGTATTCACCTAAAAGATAGGGATATAGAGATCATTGGGGCATTTCATTAAAAAGATATGACTAAAATGAACAGAATATTTACAAAACAGTCCACTGCCTTGTGCAGTTTATTTTGTTTACTAAACCTTTTTTCCCATGGTATTTTCTTCATATGTTCTACCATCAGACATTTTCTGCAATAAAATCCTGATAATGATTTTTGTCTGGCAACTTTCAGTCTTTCTCTTGGCTAACAGTCATCACTGCTCACATTGTTCAACATTCACTGCCTAGTTTGTCAGTGCTAAAACCATTATTTCATATTTGTACATTAAAACTGATTTTCTATTATGTAGCTAAATATATTTTATTCAGTATCCTACGGAATATTTATTTATTTTCATGTTGCTTTTTTTAGTGTCTTCAATGATCTCTATTATACCCTTATTATTGATTATTTTAATGAAATTAAGATGTCTTTTCAGACAACCTCTGTGGTTCCATAACTGTAGTATAATTACCATTAAAAAAACCCAATAACTTTGTAAAACCAAATCTTGTATCATCATATACGTGTGTTCGTTATCCTTGTTACACCTCATGCTGCTATCTCTCCATTTATTTTTGTGTGTGTGTGTATGTGCATCACTGTGTTACTATTTTCAAATCATTTTTATATTCTAAACAGCACCCATCTGCCATGTATCCCATATGAAACTTAACAGTCACATCTTCAAAGAACTCCAATAAATTATTAAAGCAATTATTCATGTGAGTCAATAAACTCTCTTATAAATATGTGTGGCCCACTTGCATTATAAGTTTGAAGAAGTTGCTTTACAGCTAATTGACATATATTCAGATTGGAAGAAACAAGACCAAACATTATAAATGAGTTACCATATTCAATCCATACACCAAACCAGTGTTTCCAAGATCTAACTCTGAACTATTACTTCTATGTTTACTAACAATTATTTGTATAATACTATTTTTCAGTATTTCAGTATTATTTTGAGTATTATCTTACTCAAAACTACTCTCTAAAAATTAAAGATCAATAGAACAGAATAAGTGGAAACTTATTTACTAAGAATTTCAGGATGATTCTACTAAAAGCTGAACAAACTTTCACCCATTATCACAACATCTGACATAGATAAGTGCTGCGAGTACTTATGAACCATATACTTTTTTTTATGGGTAGCAAAAGTGAAACATAGGAAATCTGTGTAACATGCCTAAGAACAGCTACATAAAATAAATACCAAAGTAGCAATTAGAACTCAGAGATTTCTCATTTTTATTATATTTAGTCCACTAGAGAATAAAGCTATTTTAAGTATAATGAACTGACCTATATTTGTAAGTGACCAAAATAAATTCTGTTTTGTTAGCCGGTCTTTGGTATTAGAAATGAGCTAATACTTAAAAGCTTATATGCTTCTGTTTGTTAAGGATTAGTATTCAGTCACTTGACAATTACTGTGAGATCAGTCACACTTCATGATTCTCTGAGATCTGTTAGTTCCTTATCATACTATGAAATTTGATTCGTCTTAAATATTTTCCAATTTCTTAGTTCTGATGGGAAAAGATGAATTAATAAATCTAGTAATTGTCTTTAAAAATAATTTTCTGAAATTATAGTGGTTGGTGAAATTGGGACAGATGACTCATCACCATTTATTTATTCTTAGGATTCTAAAGTTGTCATTTTGTCTAGCCAAATAGTAAGTTCTTTATGTCCACCTGATTTCAATGGGATTTATGCCTTCTGAAAAACTGGCCTCATGTATGTGACTTCCAAGTATATGAATTACAGTCATAGTAAAAACATCTCCATATAGGAGGATAGATGAAAAGGTTATAAAGAACTGTATTGTTTGAAGTTCCAAACAATATGAAGCAAAACGAAAAAAAAAAACCAACAGATTTTTAAAAAAGGTACTGCTTTTAGAAAGATAAATCCCATTTCACCATGTAACACATCTTGCACAAAGGCAAGATTATGCAAGAGCAATCATCTAATTTGAAGAGCCTTAAGGAGGTGAGCATTAAATGTAAAAAACAATCCATGTCCTACAAGAGAGGTACTGATGGTGGCATCTACAGATGGCATTGAAACATTGGAGGATGTTTCATCCTGGAGAACACAGAATGAAAAACCGTTCAAGTAGAGTAACTAGCTGACTAAACTCTGTACTTTACAGTCTATAAAAAGTGTTAAATGCCATACAGACAAGGTCTTTCAATAAATAAGTTAATGAAATCATTTTTTCTCCGCTTTGTTTAACCCAAAAGGCTATAAAGTTTCAGCTGAGCAGTGCAATACTGCTCAGAGGAGAGGTGCTTTGAACTTCTGCTTGCTTCAACACAAGAAAGAACAGGACACTTTCTTTAAGTGTGTTGAGTGTCTTTCTTGGGTGACATGGCTTTCCCTTTGGAAAATAATTAAGAGATAGGGAGAGACAGCACCTACTAAAGACAAAGGCAAATTTATGCCTCACCAGCGGCAGCCGTAGCAGCTGCAGGACCTGTTAGCAAGACTGTATCTTCAGACTCAGCAAGGGACACAAGGGTATGCCCACCATGAGCGAGTTACAGCCCTGGAGCCACTCTTCCTGCTCAGAGGAGGGCGATGAGTGATGCTGTGATACCTCTCTGGGCCAACAATACCTTGGTGGGCTTTCTAGATCTCCCTGCAAGGCAGGGTCCTTGCTTGATTCCAGATTTCAGTTAGGTTCCTCCGGGCAGGCACAAAATGAACACGAGTGGTCTCTGGGGTGCCGCCTCTGAGGATAAGCCACGTTTGCAATATAGTAGTTTTGTATATGTATATTTTTTTAATATATTTTTTCATATTTGATGTAGGTACACTGCACCCTTCTAGACATTTCTGCTAGAGAAGCAAGGTTGAAAAACTTGGCTGTGCCCTCGCTCTGCTTTATGAGAAGACTGCTATCTTACTGTAGTAATTTTATTTAAAGTCTGGAAGTGCTGGTGAAGCAGCTGGACTCTGCATCCCTTATGCTCTTCGCAGTGGATGAAGATAGAGAGAGGTTGGGATGGTCTCTATTTTATACTAAAGAGCCCTTTGATCTCTGACCACTAGAGTACATTACAATATCTTGACCATTAATTTTTAATGAGGCCCATCATATTGACCATGAAGTACATAGAGTCAAATGTAGCATACCCCACACCAATAATTTATTCTTCCTTTATTTTTCCCTTTAAATAGGAGACATTCAGACAGGTAATTCAAATCTCCCTCCCTCATCCAGTACCAGTCTAGACAGAGTTTAAACAAATTAACTGGCAGAAAAGTTTGACGTGCACAGACAGGGCATGTAGCACAGGATTTGGATGGATGTTATGAGGCTGTGTTTTCCTACAAGTGCACTCAAATGCCTCCCTGACCCACTCTCGGTTTCAAATCCCTCTAAGCTGCCACACAGGATTATGGCCGCATAACCACAGTCTCCCAAGCAAGTGCTTTCTCTTCTCTCTTGTGGTGGTACTTCAGGTCCATCCTAGGCACGGTAGTTTTAGCTATATTCATTTGAACTGGCTCACAGGATTTGTAATAAGCCCTTTGAAGGCTGTATGCAAACCTTTGAATAATTTAA
This sequence comes from Aptenodytes patagonicus, assembly GCF_965638725.1. NCBI lineage: Eukaryota > Metazoa > Chordata > Aves > Sphenisciformes > Spheniscidae > Aptenodytes > Aptenodytes patagonicus. Next base: position 38,926,104 of record NC_134955.1, on the reverse strand, counting down.
TATCTAGAGCATTGCTATAGAAACATACCAAATAATGTGTTGTAACCATTGATCGTACTCTTATATGAGGTAGTTCTAATCAACAAGAAACAAGGCTGAAATTACCAGAAACTATAGAGAAGTGTCCATAAAGAAAAAGTATGTGTTTCCAATTAGTACTTTACTGCTTTTAAAAATGGATGCGCAGTGTTTACTAATTTTCTGGCATCCTTCTTCCTAAGAGATAATATCAGTGTTCACTGCTCTAAGAATTTTGCTAGGTTAGATGAAAATCTTTAATCAGAGACATGTATAAATTACAGTCACACGTAGAGAGAAACACTAACATTACTGATTTTGTACCATACAGTGTTCACTACGTTTCATTTGAAGGTCTGTTGTACATTGCCTGGCTATGGAAGGCCTGATGAGGTAGGCCAATATAAAAACATATATTGCAGAAGTCTGCATGGCTTAAAGGTTTCATCACTCATGAGTGACAGAGCCAACTAGACAAGTCAATGGTATTCCCAGCTACTTTGGACATCTCTACATGACCCATATCTGCAACTAACAATAAACCTCTTTCACCAAAAGACATTCATTCAGACTTTATGTACTTCCATATGAAAATATAAACAAACATAAGCAATTATATGTTTATAAAAGTAGTAATTTTCTGCCTTTTAAATTCTTGTACTGAAGAATTCTTGTTTAGAAAACATTTAAATTCCTATATAGAAAACATTTCCTTGTTTTCTACAGCTTTTATTGTAGGAAATTATATGCAGAAAGCCTTGATATTTATCTTTTATTTGAGAATATTATATGGATGTTCATGGAGAAAAAATCCTCACCACTTACATACTTTTCATTATGACGCTAGATAACCAACCAAATAATATATTTTTCTCTGGATTTATATTGATTCACCCTGCTGTGAATACAAATTATAGGATATGACATTAAGATAATAAGACCAAAAAGAAAAAAAAGGGGGAAAATTTCTTTGTTTGCAAATCTGGAGCATTAATTGCGTTCCTGTGAGGCAATCTGGATGAAGCTTCTGCTAAGCAAATTAGATATAAACTGAAGGTGAGGGCAAAAGGGTCACCACAGCAAGGGAGCATCGAGTGACAGGCACTGGGACCTCCGATGCATGGCTTGTAGAGCAGATGTTCACAAGGATGCAGTGATTATTGAACTGGTAATAAAAAAGCATCAGCTTACAGGCAGCCACGATGGATGCTGGTAATTATAAAGCATCCCCTGGGAGGAAAATGACACAAGTCAGCCGCATCTCTGCAATCACAGGGGCATAATTAAAGCTCTAGTAACAGTTGTTAATAGGGTGCAAATAAAACAGGGGGAAAATTTGAACACAGTCTTTTTCTTTTTTAAAGAGACGGCAAAGGACAATGTAATTACAGAGACTGCATGCTTTTTAATTTCACGATACAGTAAAACAAAGACCTTTAATGTATTTTATACATGCATATACACACCATATCAAATAAGGCAAAAGTGATTTAGTCTTTGACTGTGTGGCATGATGGGGAGAACAGATTTTTTTACCAGAATGTTTATATTTTAATTTTCAAAATAGGCAAAACAAATATATAAAGAAAATGTAATATGTATAAATATTTGGCCATTTCAGCCTCACAGGAGAGGTACAATGACAGTATATATGGTTAGCTAGTGCTCTTGGTGTTATTGTAGACACAATAATATTAAGATACTAGCAAGGCAGGTCGTATTATCTTTTATTAGACCCACTGGAAAAAGTAGACAAATTCCCAACTTTTATACCCTTCAGGTATTTTTCAGATATTTAAAGCATATTTTTTGCATCCAAAGGTATAACTGGTATGACTGGTTAGGCTTAATGGTCTATGAATAGCTTATGTGTTCCACATCTAGCACGCTTAGGACTTAGACATCAATTTCAATAGAAATCCTTACGAAGTGTTAGCTACACAAAAAATGTAAAAACTATCCTTCATATACAATAAAGACCAGTCAATCACACTTTAGCACAGAGTGATAAAAAGTGTCTTTGGTCTAAATCTTTCAAAATTCAAGTATTCTTATCTAACACTATAACTAGTAAGAAAAACACACAGCTCTATTTTTCAGAAATTTTTGAGTCTGCAAGTTTTTGGAGTCTCTAATCCTCTCATTTTGTTTGAGTGGTTTTGAAACTTTGTTTTCACATACTTGATGTCTTTACTGGTGTATCAGTTTTGCAGGATTTATCCAAGGGAACAGATTCTCCTCAAGAAGTGTGGTATTCTAGGACTTTAGTACTATACTTGATTACCTTCCTGAATGTGAGTTATGTCACCTCATTGCCGTTTAGCATTTTTGTTTCTTTCACTCTCCTTCAGGATGTTTACCAGCAGTCAGTTTTGCAGGGCTTTTACCTTTTTCCTTACAGATGAACATCCAACATACAACACCATATCTTGGTAGTCTCTTCAAGCTCAATCAATTAGCTAAAATTCAAGGGCTTTCCTGTTGTTTTTGTTTCCATGAGAAGGATACGCTGATGAGGACTACTGGGATATTTTTGGCTACAGTCTAATTTATTTGTTAAAAATGCAAGAAAATTTGCTTTTTGTGAACACAACATAAACAAACACTAAGAAAAATTTTCATTATTCTGAACCTTCTTCTACACCAAGAACAAGCTTGCCTAGAGGGAACTCTCCTTTTCTGAGTTTTTTATGAGGGCCATACTTTGTATGTACTTTGCCCTCTTGCAATGTCAACTTTCTTTTGCTTCCCGGTTCCTTAAAAACACACTTACCTATAACTGCAAGCCAAATCCAAGCTTATCCCTTGCTTTTTAATCACTTGACCATTTATTTCATTACTAGCAAAAGATTTGACATACTGGTTCATAATTGAAGTTTGTTTTTGCAGTCATTAAACAAGAGAGAATTTCACTTTTTCTTTATTAAGACTAAATGAAGAGTTTTCAGCCAGAACTGTGATTGATGGCTGCCATTAGTATCTGCAGCATATCAGTATTAAGATGGCATTAGGAATCATTGATAACTGCCGATGTATTCTATTGAACAAACAGCCAATACTAATTGCAGCAGACAACCAATATGTTTAATGTAAAATACTCATGCAGTATTTAGTAAAGGAAACCTGAAGAGAATTCAATCAGATGTCAATTGTTGTGCATGAAATTAAAAAAAAAAAAAAAGTATGTAAAAGAAAAGATAAAATCAGTACCAACTATGTTTTGCTAGGATGATACCATTTAAAAGACCAAAATGTTAAAAAATTATGAAATTAATCATATTCCAATGAACCACTGAGAAAGCTTCAGAAGAATAACATAACTGACTACTCACAATTTCCCATATGCAAAAATCTTCACTTTTATTTGGTTATGCGTTAAAGAAAAAACCAAATCTCATTTGTAATTCTTTGCCAATTCAAAACAACACAGCCAAAACTTCTGATAACATCAGCTAGAATAAAATTTAAAAATGACATATTATTGTTAATATGTGCAAATAGAATTACCTGCCTCAAAATCCAAATAGATTTTTAAAACTGTAAATCATAGTTGTGGGAAGATTTTGACACAAGATTGTATACCCAAAAAGTCCAAAGTTGCTAAATAATATATAGAAGAAACAACTGGGTGAAGAAAGACTAAAGATTTTAATCTTTTATATTCTTACCTTAGATGCAGAATACAGAATTGATTACGTTGTGAATTATGCTAACTTTAATAAAGAAAAGTAAGTCTTAGATAACTCTTTCTTGTCATGTTCATCTTCCCCGTGTGTAAGAAATGCCCACATTCCATTACTGCATCAGACATGGTACATAAGCCCCATTGTCTGACGATGAAACATCCAGGAAACAGAGCCCCTCTATAGTTTATGAGCGTGTTCAGTCCTACTGGAATAGCACTTTAAAGTTAAAAGACTTAACTGAGAACATAGTTACTGTTGCATATATATGTAGTAATCATTCTTTAACTTCAGTAGTGTTTCACCAGTATTAAAATGGTCTTGATGACATCAGAATGAAGCCCAATATCCATAGTACAGCAAAACTGAAATGTTATGAACTCCAAGGGGTTTACAGTATGATTATTTTCAGGTATGATACTAGACGTTAATAAGGTTTCATCCCTGTAGTACCATTACTTGCAAATGGCAGAATTATCCACTTCCAGAAAACTGTGCAATCACTAACAGTGAAATAATGGACTCTATATACAGGAAATTCAATCACTGTAAAAAGTCTGCCATAAAGAGAACTACCTACAGACTTAGAGCAAAGTTGTTTGCTCTACACTGAAATCAGAGAAAACCAGCTGAACAGGAATTAGATTTATGCCTTACACATAAACAGGTAAAGAAATTTGGACTATTGATTTCACAAACAGCTCAATGTACAGCAGTGTTAATCATACTCTTACACTCTTGAGCTGCAAACTGAGTGATACTTTCATCATATGTTTCAAAGTATTTTAAAAGTTTACTATTTGATAGCCCCTTTTTCTAATATTGCTTTGGTTTATGTAATAAATTTTTAACTGATGTCAGAAAATTCTGAGATTTAGATATATATTTCTTATGTAGAATAATTAGTGAGTTTCTATTAATCAATAATGATTACCCAAATTGTTCTTCAGGCAGCACAAACATATCCCTATTGAACAGATAAGAAAAAAAAAAGATAATCTTAAATGCAGTAAGAGTATTCCTAGATACAATTGAATTCTTCCAGTATAAAAAAATCCTCAGGAGGTAAAGATAGCCTCATAAATTTCATGCGATCTACATGGCCAAATTTCTGTCCATTTCCTTCCCTCCAAGGAAAAGGAAATAGCAACAACATGGAGAAGCTCATATAACTTGCTGAGTCCATTGGACATTCTTATTCAAACAGACCATTCAAGGTAAATACAGTTCCTTCACACTTAGCAGATAGTACTGGTGCATTTGGTCTATTCTTGCTAGCTTTCCTTCTTTCAAAGGTGATGATGACAGTGCTCTTGACTTTGCCTCCTCCTTTGACTTGCCATTCTGTAAATCCAGGCTCCTGGCAAGTCAAATTATTTTGAATCTGCAGATAGGTCAGGAACAACAAGCAGTCCTATTTTCTCTTGAGATTTTAGGGCCTTCTCTTCCAGAATTTTTGTTCTATTACCACAGAGAAGAGCATCTGACCTAGAGATTTTTAGCTCCTATTGCCTACTTCAGCAGTAATCCATCCTGTTTAGGGATACCTGATGACTCTGCACACCATGAGTTTGCATTGTGCTGTTGACTGCAACTAAATCTGGGCTCTGTCATAACTGGCCATATGTTTATGCTTAAGTATTTATTGATAGTAATTAAATTTTTATACCATTCGCTGAGATTTTCAGCAGAAAAATGCAGATCTATATTTGTACTAATGCACTGCCATTGGCATTCAGCTTTTTACAATTCCTTTACTTTTGAAATAGCTATCAGTTACTAGATTAATGTTATGGTCTCAGTCCATATGGTAGCTAGCCAAATTCACATTTTGTTGCATTGTTATTATTACTACCAATAGCCTTGCCTGGTAACTGTTATCTTCATAGAGAAAATGTGTCTGCTCCAAGAGATTCTTTTGCAAGATCTATATATTAGTGAATTTTTTTGGTGATAATTTCTGGAAATTTGCTCTACTTTTCATTCTCTCACTGGAATCACTACCATTAATTCATTATTAAAACAATTTGTCCCACAGCTGATTTCCTCAGCTCTAGTTGCTTTGAGGTAATACTTGCTACCAGTAAATGTTGCAGTTGTCACCTACAGTTCTTGAGCTTTGATTCCTTTAAGATAAAAGTGTTCAGTTGGTTTCATTTTGGCACAGATTTTTATGACAAATGGGTACAACTTTATAAGTAATAATGTTATGACTCTGGGAAGTACTGATAAGAAAATGGTGTTTCTGCTGTTAGTTGAACTATGTAGAAGTATAACAAAAGATTTACCCTTAATGGTAAATGATATCAGCTATCATCAGTAGTTTGTCTTACAATATTATTTTTCTTAGGTGTAGCCACTATAGAGTAGTATCTGAGTTAACAGGGTTACTTCATAGTAAGTTCATAGTAGCTTAAAAAAAGTGTGGAGTACATGTTAGTGAACATTACGACACATTAAAAAATGCTTATTTTATGTCTCTGTGACTTCATTTGAGTGTTCTGTGTCTTTTAAAATGTTCTATGGCAACCGGATTAAGAAATATTTGGTTTTGACCACCACCAGTGAAGCAGCAGTACTCTTCCTGACCCTGTATCCTATAGTTAATAGCAGAGAGGGTCTGTATTGGACGATGAATCTAGGCATTATACGGTGATGAACTTTTATATTTTAAAAATGTTTCACCTGCTACTAGCTGTGACAAACTTTATTTTTCCAATGAACTGGAAATCTAAGGCAAATTTGACTTCTAGACTTCCATTTAACTAGAAATGGTCATCATTTTCAGGACTGTCTGTCAAAATGCTGACTTGTTATCCTGAAAATGCTTACTTGGTATCCTCAATCAGTTTAAAGGGTAGGAATCATCATTCTGGCACGGTCTGCAGAGATCTAATTGTTTTGCCAAATGCTTAGTCACAGCGGAAGCCCTTTACAACTCCTACTTCATAGGAATTCTTGGTGCGACAGTTCTGATTTTAACAACATCAAATTATCTCCAGTTTGTTTTGTTTGATTTCCCTCTTGTGAATGGCTCTGTGCTTCAGATAGCTCCATTTCTGTATGTTAACCCGCAGCAGGAGGGCAGACATCACAGGGTGACTTTACTACCTGTACTTTCTCCTCTCTGATAGAACTAGTTCACATGCCAGTTTTAAATAGCCTCCCCAAAATGCGTAATGGCCACCACCCACTGAGATCTAAGTCAGCCCTTGCTCACTTGGAGTTTGGCCAAAACTGCACTGCTGTGATGCAGAGCGTGTCACACTGCTTCTCCCTCTGATGTGGAAATGGAACTTTAACAGTCAGCAAATCTCCTTAATTTGAGTCTCTCAGTTGAGGAATATCAGTCGGAATCTTCACTTAAAATACCAGCAGCCAGCAATAACAGCAGAAAACCCCTTTCTAGTTTTCCGTCTGATCCTTGTTTAAACTTCCAAAGGTAGGCAAAGGCAAGGCTGCAGAGCAGTAGTTGGAAGCAGAAATAGCAGGAACAGTCGGTTTGCACAGGAAGAAAATGCATTGCTCATTCATTAGTTCATTTTCAATGAACAGACAGCATCTCCTTAAGTAGCTTCTCTGACTCCTCAAGCCTCCAATGTACTAATCTGTATTTCTGAAACACTTATCGCTGTAGCTTTGCAAATGGCAAAAATGTTTCTAATAGTTATGCTAATATATTACTTACATCTAATATTTATGATTCTTTAAATTACTTAGATTTAACCAGATGTAGAATGTTCTCACTGCATATTGTGTCACAGTAAGAATGCATATTGCATTTATGCACAGTCATAAATGTGCATATTGATGTTACATTAAATATGGGTAAAATTTGGACATGATCTTATAAAGATATAATGAACTTCAAATTTTTCAGTGAACCCGATTATAAATAGAACAAGGTGAGATGTGATAAAAAGTGGATGAAGAGACAAAGGGGTAGATTTGGTGAGAGTCAGCAAGTTGGCAGTTGCAGTGTTATTACTGCTTGTTTGCAGGTTTGGTGGGGCAGAGAATATGTGAGGAATACTGATGGAGGCAGACAAAAAACTGATTCACCAGCTTCTTTCTTACCATAACTCCCTCCAAAGCTAGTTCTTCTCCCTTTCCAGCGGAAGCGTGTCTGAAAGAAAACAGCAACAGAATATCACATACAAGAAATAAATAGCTTGTTCACAGAAGTGGTTTGAAACTGACAGCTTGCCAGGGTAGACATGGTGACTGCTGCGCCTCTTTGGAGACCCCTTATTTCACCAAGACCAGCAAGGCTGTATCTAAGTGCACAGTGCAGAGCACAGAAGTGCACACGTGTTGAACTGCTTCAAATATGCAGATGTGTGTAGGCAAATGGCCACAAAGTGGAGATATAACTGCAGAGCAAAAGCCTCCATTTAGGGGTTTTTTTGCTGTAAAGCAGACAGAGTCCCAGCAGAAGTAGCATTTGGGAATGCTTAGCATACTTTCAGAAGTGAACATGTACTCCTGAGAGAGTATTCCCCATCTGCTCTAGGACAGATTTTAAACACCAGCTGCAGAGTCCTTAAGTGTACATTTTGAAGTTACCTTGCAGTACTTGCTATAAACATTGCTGCTACCTGGCAACTCTTATTGTGATCAGCTCTTTAACCCAGATACCAGAGAAATAAGACTGTCTGGCTAGAGTATAAATGGGTCTGTGCTACCTCCATACTGGAGGAATGAATAATAAAGTGGTTGTTTGCCTGAGATGGTACGCGGACAGCTCATGCCACTGTTATAATCAAACCCATGATTCAGCAGCTACCTAACACTGACAGAAAATGACTTTGATATTGTTGTGCCCTAAAGGAAAAAAAAAAGCTAGATATTCAGGATCCAATACTTGCTACTGTGAAGGGTGTAGTGCTTTCTGAGCCAATAGGAAACCATCCGGGAAACCAACCAGCAGATTACTAAAAGAAAACGTAATTTCACTCTTCTCTTTGTCCCCCCTGAATGGTCATGTCCCAAAATCACATGTAAGGCTTCAGTTCACTTATGCACAAAACAGAGATGATGATTAGAGTGCATGGCTGGGTTTGTTTTTTTTTTTCACTTCACCCATCAAAGTGAACAATTAAAATAATCTTTTACAACCATTTACTTTTTTTTGTCATTTCCCTAATGCAATAAAAATTCCTCAGATACATTTTGCTCAAAACCAATGGCAGCTTAATTTAATTTTGTATATTTTTCTTTAAATTCTAACTTTTTGAAAACAATCTCGCAATACACAGTTTCTCATACACACACAGAGTTTTCAGCACAGGCAATTATACGAATTGAGCTTGAATCCACAAACAGTGTCAGTCCACCTAAATCTACACTTTTGGTGAATACAATATTTGGCTGAAAAGCTTTGAAAAACTCTAATGATCATCTCTACCCTTCTTACAGAATTCTGGGGAGCTTGATTACGGTTTATAAAACCATCCTGCGAATCTTTTATTGCAGTTGCTATATGAGTGTAAGGATTTTTTAATATGCAGGTTGTGACAAAATCTCCTATATTCCTGAAACTTTGCAATAGCCTGCCTCAGTGCATGAACTTTTCATGCTGTAATTTAGTTATGCCAAAATGGGATTACTCTATGAAAAGTTTATGGTTTTATCTAAAATCTAAAGTTCTTAACAAACATAGTTTGCATAGTGTGAAAGAAGGGTCTTGTTAACTAGGAACAGAATCATATGGATGTTACTGTCTGGTGGCTCACCACAATACTTCAGGAAGATTAATCTTTTCAAGGAAACACTCAAGGCAAAGTTTGAAATTATATGTATTTATATCTGTAGACAAGCAATTTTTGTGGGGATAAGTATTTCCACCAGTACTTTCTCAAGCACCATTTTTAAAATGATTTCATGTTGTTTTTACTGAGTTTTTACTGTCAAAAACCAGCTTTCATCACCAGACTGGGGCCCTCTGTTCAGCATTTTTAGAGCAGTCAGGGGTGAGTGCATGGAACTCCCATGCCCGCATTAATAAATTGCCATTTGCCTTTGCTCTACTATCCATTGCTCCCTATGCAGCAACAGATCATATACTGATAGTAAATCAGATCCAGTATGTTTTCCTAATTTTAGTTTTCGGCTAATCTATCTAATAGTAAAAACATCTGGTCTAGTTTTGCTTTTATTCTGATCTATACAGCAGGAACCTGATCACCAAGGGACCAGTGGAGTCACACAAGGTCGAGTTCTGTACCTGCATGGAGTTAATGTGGAATATATGTGAATAATAAGGGAATGCTTTATATTTATGTTATACCGTTTTTATAGGAGTAACACTAATAATAAAACTTTGATATTACAGCAGATTTAAGCAATAAATTCCAGACAAGTAAAAAACACGGACTGCGATACAGGCAAGATACAAGAAAGCTGAGCATGTGATAGCAGAATCATTTTGGTGTGAAATGGGCTAGCCCCTGATATGAATTTGGCAGAGTTTATGTTATAAACAACATAACCTTTAAAAAAAAGTAATGCTTGTGAGAATTTTGCTTGTAGACCCATGGTAGGCCATGCATGATGGGTATCAGTGTGACTACCACGAAAACTTCAACAAAGAAGTTGTAAAATTTATCAGGGGAAGTTGCTTTTTGTTCTGTGCTTAATCTGCTGAGATAACAATATGTAGAAAGACAACACTAGTCCCATGAAAAAAGACAATAAATGAAAGAAATTCCTCACAGAATGTTTTCATTTCTGTTCTCACTTGAATTTTACAGTACTTCAACATATTTTTTGAAGTATATTTCAACATTTAGGAGAATTTTGATCAACTTTGTAGAAACTAGATTTTTAAATTCTATGGCTCTTTCTCTGCTGTCAAAACAGCTAACTCATTACTTTGTTTCCTTTGTTTTATAAATCTGAGAGAATCTCGGGGTCATCCTGAGGCAACCTGAGAGAATATAAAATAAAATTGTTATAGCCTGGGGGTAAAAAAAAGCCTTTCCCAAATCAACAGTATGTTAGGGGACTTCTGCTCCCTAAAGTAACGTTACTGTTTATGCACTTCTGGCTTAAAGTTCTTTTTTACTTGGCCTTAGGAAGAGTGCATAAACAGCAACGTTGCTTTAGTCAGAAGGAATTAATTATTGAAATCAATTATTGTTTCTTTCAGACTACTGCAATCAGTCCACAATTACTTGGTGTAAAAAATAGTTGTCTTGTTTGCTGTCTTTGTGAAGGCGAAATCAAATAAATCAAACAGAGCAGGTTTCTAGCACAAGATTTCTGCTCCCTTCCACCCCCATAGATTTTTTTGTGCTGTGCTGGCAGGGGGAGATAGTCGCATTGGCTGTAGGTAAGAAAAAGTTTTGCTTTGGCCAGCTACATTTTAAAATACAGTTTATTTTTATCACACAAAACCTTATGAAACAAGATTTGCTTCTGCCTAGTATGACTTCAGCATTCAAAGGCTTGGAATCTGGAAAAAACCACCCCACAGAACTACAGTTGGGGTTGCATGCAAACGCAGTGGGAATAAGGGAGAAAGCTATACGCTGTGCAAGCTCTCTCACATGACACAGGATGCCCCAGGCCAGGCATCCAACATCTGATTTATACCAGACCAGAATCTGGCCCTTTGTTTCTTACTAAGGTCACTATTTTTCTTTCTTTGTTGTGATTAAAGGTATTTCTATCTTCTTTCTCTTGCCATAAAAATCCTTTGAGTGAAAAAGAAAATTCTTTTTCCAGCTGCATTTTCTAACATATTCATGGCCACCGGGAAGACTATAAAACAGCCATGATTTTCAAGTTTTTTCTCTAATGTAGGTTATACTACTGTCTTTTTAGTTACCATCTTGCTTATTTTTTAGTTCCCTAGAGTAGAGTGTGTGCCTGTCTAATGTTATGCTTTAGTCCTTACACAAAACTTTTTCTGAATATCTAACTTTTCTGGGAAAGGTGACTCTACACTTAAAGGCTGTTCCCGGAATGGGTATTTCCTGACACCTGAACGTTAACTGTCTATGAGCAACACATGGCTTCTTCAAAGATGTGTCATAGAGGGCAACAGCCAGAACTTCCTGCAGTTACCAAAATACCTCTGTGAGCAATATTGGTTCAGGGTTTTTAGATCCCCCTAGAACTTGAACTTGCCACAAAGGACAAGAGGTAACGGCACACATGCTGCCTCCTTGTAAAATTCAGGAGAAGCTCTGACCTCTCCTAACAGCTGTTCTTACAACCTCAGGATGCTATGTGCTGATTCAAGTGCTTTGACTTCATTAGACTTGATGATGGAGGAAACCTATTATACAAACATACATGCTGACAACAATATGTATTTTACTAATTATTGACAAAAGCCATTATTCGATATAATAGTATGGCCTAATGGGTTCAGAATTCTGAAATCTCAGAATCGACCACCTCTCTTGAGTGGTCTAATACAAAAAATTTATATTTATTTATGGACTGCTAGCTTCGTATACGTATCAATATGTTGATATATAGGAATTGTGAATCATGTCCTTTGGTAGTTCAGATTGGCATAGCTCCACTGGAGCCAGTGGTCCTATGTTAATTATGACTATAATTACAACAGAAGATACAGTTGCCTGTACCTTAAATTGCAACTTTGACAGCTGTTATTATACATCTGCTGCTTGTTTGATACATTACTTAAAGCTTGCCTAAGCTGGCCACACCTCTACTCCCGGCTAGGCATGCTAACGGTCCTAACATAAACGAATATAATACATCACATTCAGCAGCTCTTGACCTACAACAAGTAATTTACAATGTGGAAACAAAGATTCTGTTCACACCCTTCAAAATAGGCCAACTGTTGCTTAAGAATGCCAACTATATAAAACAACATCTTAGACTGTGGGGCTCCTGAATCTGATGGTAGACCAACTTCTTCACTCTATAGGAGCTAATGTTTGATTGAGAATATTTCCTATATAAATACAAAGTTGCAATTTAGTCTCTCCCTAAATTGTATGATCCTTTCCTGGAGAGACTGATGTTGGTATCTCTCCTAACTCTGAAACCAGAGTTATCTATGTTCTTAAGACATGATGTTTTATTCTATAAACCTAAAACCAGTTGATAAAAATTGGAGACATTCCTATTTTCATTTACAGTTGTTTAACTGCAAAAGGAGAACTTATCTTCTTCAGCTGATAGAAAAGTATATTGGTTTTCTGACCAGAGATTCTGTCAAAGAACATTGGTTCTCAAATTGATGGTAATTTGTTGCTTCATGCAGTACGTGAAATATATTATTCATTTAATGATACAAGAGTTAGTTTAAAAATACAGGATTGACTGAGTCCTGCTGAGTGAAAAGCTGTCACGTTCATGTATTCTCAAATAGTCTTACATATGACTTAGCAAAGAAAACTGCATACTTATTCTGACTTTATGGATGTATAAATTTGATTTTCTGGTGTGATCTGCTGGCACTGGTAAGGGACAGAATTGTGGTCAGCCCTATACAAGCACACAAATCACTAAAACTCAAAATTATTGTACATGGAATACTTGACAAGATGTAGAAATTTTAATTTTAATTTCATCTCTTACATGTAGTCTTTTGAAAGTGGAAAAATATCATGAAATGAAGGCAATGACAAAAAAAAAAAAAAAATCACTGGCCTCTCCTAAAGAAAGTTTACAAATGTCAGAAGATCTTCACTATACTTTGAGTTAACAAGAAAGTGATCTAAACTGTGTTGATAAGAAGGAAGGTGAGGAACTGAAAAAGAACACTGTTCATTCTTCATTCTTGTTTCTAATAATCTTCATTTCCTTTCCTTTTTTGCCGTGTTTTTCCTGCCTGCTTTCCTTTTATCTGCTTTCTACTTTTTTTCCTTCTATCTGCTTGGTCAAAAGGGAAAGGGGAGAATTTCTAGGACCATTTTAGAAAGACTTCAGTAACTCTGGGTGAAAATCCATTTCATTATGATTTCCATTTCAGCATTATTTCTTTAAACCTTAAATATAGCAGATTATAAAAAGTTCTCAAATTCTATCTTGTTGTTCCTTACTAAACTGTTAAACTATTATTAAAAAAAATAATTTATGAGATCTTAACAAAACCTCCTTTATTTTTGATGAATCTTGACATCTTGCCTTGTAATAAATAAAAAGACATAATAGCGATGCTTAGAAAGTTTAATCTGGGAGTACATTCCAATCCAGAGAGCCCTGCATTTTACCTGGAAGAAGGGATCTAAATGCAAGGTCACTTTTTATCCTCTGTATCGTCAGTGCTATGATTTTAGTGTATTAATGGTCTTTGCCATTTGTGAAGTAACTGGTCTCTAAAATCAATAAGCATGCTCAGCTGCTGGCCATTAAAATCAATCAGTACTACCCTTCTGACTGACGTCATATCCAACTGTAAATATCAAGTAAGCTGTCACCTGTTTTTCATTGCGTTTTACCTTTCAGAAGATAGATTTCTTCTCTATCACTGAACTGTAAAAGTCTTCTTAATTATTTCTGATATTTCCCAGTGGAATCAGGATCTCTTTAGGGGGTAGAAATGACTGTCCACTGTCCTGAGAGAGAACTAAGGCCTAATATAAGATAAATGATCTGCAATTACTGATGTTTTAAAAATTAACATCACTGAACAAAATATTATGTTATGAAGAAAGACTAGAGAAATACACTTGGATATTGCTACATGTTGTTTAGATATTAACCAGTAGAATTAGCTAATATCTCTGTGCTTCAGTTTTGAAAATATGCAGGTCAGTAATGCCTAGATATGACTTATTTATATTGGAATTAAATTTGGCAAAATCTCATAAATGCACTTTCCTGATTGTCTAATTGCTGTGTGTATGAGACAAATGAGACAAATTCTGCTTCATTTATTTCATGATAAATGCAGAGAAATTAAAATTATTTCAGAGGAATCGATTTTCAACTCTAATGCCCAGAGGAGCTCTTCATTGCTTACACAAAGAAGAACAGAACAACGATATTAAAATTAGCACGTGGGACCTAATCCTCTCACTTTGACACAGGGAAATGCAAATTATATGTGAAATAAAATAGACATATGAAAGCATGCGTTTCTTGAAGACAGCAGAAAGTGATAGGGCTATTACTCTTGCTAGGGCCGGTGTAGTGGGTGGGATGATTGATTCCAGTCTGGCAAAACCTTGTGAAGAGATAGGTCCTTGTGTAGCCTTCCCCCCTTCTTAAGTTGCACTAGCCAACTTTAGGATTTCTAACTGAATGAATGCGGGATTCCTGCTTTATACGGGCCCTAGGTAGTCTTTTATTCCCAGCGTTCATTAAATGAGTTCCTCTACTGCACTGAATCAGATGCAGTTCTCCAAACTGATGCCACATTGCTTTGAACACATCCATACTAAAGCATGATTTGCTGAAGATTTGCATTTCAGGTTTGAGGTTTTTTGCCAAGGATGGTTTTAAAGGACTTTATATTCTGGGTGGAGAGTTCTGTGTGATTCTTGTAATTTTTAGTTGAAGCAAACTTGATATTTAAATAAGATGTCAGAGGTAATTAAAGATGTAGTCTCCCCAATAGCAAAAATATAGTTAATCTATTATTTATTATCTCCATCTCAATGATATGAGAGGATCTCAAAAAAATAAATTTGAATGACATGTAGTTGGATTTCGTTTAACACTTCAGGGTAGTGTTTGGATCTCCTTTAATGACTCTTTGACTGACATTTCTACATCCACATCTCCGCAAATGCCAAAATGCTTGACTAACTTTACAGGCTGATTGCAAAATCTGTATACCTTGCTCACTGTATACATCAGGCAGTCACCTCTATAATGTTGTATAGAGTCACCTCTGAAATGAAGTAACATTCAGAAAGCAGCACTTATAGCTCCAAACTAAAAATAAATTACATATCTGACTAAACCACTATTGGAGTCTTATGTCACCTGAATGCAACTGTCCAGCTGGAATTTGGCTACGGGCGAATCTTGTAGAAATTGCCATGGGAATTTTTACTAACCTGTCATTTTTAGTCTCACCAGAGGAACTGAAATTTCCAATGAGCACAGCACCCTATTGCACTTTCCTGGAGGCTTGATACACTACAGACTCCATGAAGAAAGGGTGATAAAACCAAATCCCTAAAAAGTCTGCAAAAAAAGCTGAGCGGTCGTTCTACTTGGGTTGTGAACTAACTGAAAATTTGAATGAAAAGGAGTTAGACCTGTTACTTAACTATAACATTTATGTTCTCCCCACTTAACTTTTCCTTTTGGAATCTTCTAAAAATATTCTACCAATAACAGAAATGCAGTCCAAAGCTTATACATTGCAAACGTAGTTTTATGATGCTAAATAGTAGATGACGGCTTCTGGCTTTCATTGAAGCTCATAGGAAATAGTTCCCTGAGGTTATGGAAGTTATTCAGGAGATTTTAGCCTGTTTCTTCAATGAGATGTCCTCGCAGAGGCTGCATAACCTTCCATATTTTTAGGACAACAATGCTCAATTTCCATCTTAGCAGATATTTTTGACAGTAGAAGCATATTCCCAAGATATGCAACAAGGCTTCTCATTTTGTCTCACCTTGCTGTTGCATTAAAAGCTAATCTTGACCAGCTCTTTGCCTTGCCCTTTCCCTTTACTCTGATTTTCTCATGGGGATTTAATCTTATTGCAGCTAATTAAAATGAAACCAAAACAGAATTGTCTATTCTGAAATAGCACCATGGTTTATTAATATCTTCAACTGGAGCTTCCTAGGTAATTCTACAGCAAATAGTAGTGCTTGCATGCAAAGAGATAGCTGTCTCCAGGGAAACTTTAGGTAGATAACACATATTCCTTGGATGTGTTTCTCTTCAGAGACTAAAGTACATGGAGAAATTCATTACTTGGGTTATGTGGTAGGTCATATTGATGACTCCATTTAGGCCAAATCACCCCATAGACTTTATAACAAATTCCATTTCAAATGTCATCTTAAAAATTATTTCTCATTGAGCCATCTTTAAGTTAGGTTATCACTTGCCCAAAAGCTTAATTCAATACACTGTAATACAATACACTGTATTAATTTCATCAACAGAGACTATCCTGCATGAAAAATAGGTGCTTTTTCCCTTAAAGCAGCACATCTAGAATCATGCCAAGCCTCTCCAGTCCTGAGTGAGTTTGCTTCCAACCTAAGTTAACATGGAATGGAAATACAATCTTAATTTGCAATTATTATTAACCAATCAGCATTAAAGAACACATGTATAGGATTTTAGGGCATATTAAATATTAATATTAAAACATTTCATGTTTTTCACATTTTTAATTTTGTTTGATCTTGTTTAGTTTATTATCTACATTGGAATTGCTTTGTTTTTCAATCACAATAGGTACTCTGTTTTATTGTGTAGTTTAATTTTCTCTGGTCTTGATGAATGGTTTAAACAGCTTACAGTTTTCATTCTGTTTTGAGGTTTGTTGGGGTTTTTTTTGTTTAGTTGGTTGGGTTTTTTACTACTGTGTGCTTCTTCCTCGGTTGCTTTGATTCACTCACAATTAATTTATTAATTTACTATTAATTAAATAATTCCTCTCTTTAGAGAACAACTGCTTTGTAGGCATCACAACTCATATTAATGGTGGACTGCCCATTGTAATTAAAATCAATCTGCAGTCCTTAATACTGTAATTCCTATCTCAACTAGAAATACTGGATCAGTAGGTAGGCATAATTTAGTTCCCGAAATGAGAAAGAACTTTGTACTCTTTCATTTCCATAGCCAGTAGAACAGTGGAATGAATAAACTTTATTTTCAGCATTACAATCCAAGGTTACTAATACATTTGTAACTCAATCAGGGTACACTTCAAAGAAGAAAAAAAAACTGAGAGTGAAAAAATTGGTTGTACAAAGGCTTGCTCTTGCTTCAGTGAAAGGAATCCTTGAATGCAGTGGTCGTAGACCAGACCCTAACATGCATCAATTGTTATGCATATGATATCACAACCCCAGATTTTCTGAGGTTATTCAAAATATATATTTATTCCACCAAAATAAGGAATTCTTCTCTTAGGATTTGTTTCCTTTTGTTTCATATATTTTATTATAGCACACAATCTCTGAAAGAATTGTGGTTTAGTACGTTAAGAGGGCACTGGGACACTTTTTGGCTTGGTATATAAACCTTGCCAAGATATAACCTCTTTCTATCTTCAGGTTGCCTATTTGTACCTAATATACAAGTTAAATAGCAAATGTGTGTTTGAACATTTTTACTGTATTTGTTGTTTTAATAAATGATAATAAACAGGTCTTCAGTCAGCACATTTATCTAACCCAAATGCAGTTTGATCTTTAAGATATTTTGACAGACAATATATAATCCTAACATAACTGCAAGAAAATCGAGGATTGGACAGACTTAGATACTAACCCCTTTGTAAAAATGAGTGTCTAGGCTGGTCTTAAAGCTGCCCTGAACAACTTTCTCCATACCTATCACTAAAGTGTTTCTCAATCACTTTACTTGACAGGTTTAAGACTATTGATCCTTGTTGTGTCCTTGTTTACTAAAAAAAAAATATAAGAATTTCTTGCAAACTTCTCTTTTTATTGCAGTAAGCAGAAGATCAGACACCAAAAATATTTTAGAATTCCAGCCAACTGTGCCATATTGCTTCCTGAGAGCGTGTTAACCTGTGAGTAACTCTACGGACTTACAAACATCCTCTTGATTCATGTCTGCCTAAATGAATGATATGCCAATTGTTAAAATATATGTTGAGTTTTATTATGCTTGGTACATTCATTTTTTTCTGCTTTCAGCTGTATTGTGCTTTCTTGATTTCACATTGCTGGGCCCGGGTTTTCAAAACTATTTGTCTTCAATTGATTCTAGAGTAAAAAGAGTCACATAAGATCAGACCAAAGACCCATCTAGCTGAGAACAGTCTCAGGAGCCAGTGCTTATGAAAGGACTGTATGCTCAGGCAAATATAGAGTGGTATCGCTTCTCCATTTCTGGCAATAAGGATCAACAAACCAGAGGCTGTATACAGATCAACAAAATTTAGTAGATCTTATTGTTCAAAATCCCTCCAATTATATTAAGCACAGTGTGCACACATTTCATAATACTTGTTTTAAACATGCTGCTGGTAATTTAATCGGGGTCCTGTATTTCTTCCATTATTAAAAAAAAAAAAAGATAATTGTCATTCTTCTCTTGATTTTATGAACATCTATCACACTCTTCCGTCACCTCTTTTCCAAAATACAGATTCCTCATCTGCCTAGTTTCTCCCTACATGAAAACATAACTCTCACCAAGTTTGCTGCTGTTTTATGTACTTTTCTGTAGTAATAATGTATCTCTCTTGATACTGGGGACCAGAACTGCTCACACTGTTCAAGTGAAATAGGTGTTTAAATACTCTGAGGTTTTGGGCTGTAGCCCATACACACTTACTCATTGTGTATCAAGGCAATGGAGTCAGAGTTTAATGATTTGCAGCAGTCTAAATTTATTAAGAGCTTGAAGACAAAGGGGGATCTCATTGAAACCCAGAGCTATCAGGCTATGTCATGATAAATGCTATATTCAGTCAATGCTTTTATATGAATTAAGTCTAGCATGTTGACTTGCATGCTTCAAGTTAAGTCCGAAATAAGTGTTTTGTTGGACTGAGTCCCAGAAACCTGCATCCTTGAAAGAGTCCACAGAGGTTCATCAACAAAAGTTCACTGCTAGTACAGAAGCTGCCTATACTTTGCAGTGAAACTCTGCTTACTCTATCCTTGACCTAGTGTATTCTGCTTCACCATTTGGAAACTTTCCCAAAATATTTTTTCAACAATTATTCAGATATTATTGCCTTAAATGCCCTGCCACTGTTATCCCTTTTTATTAGAAACTCTAGCTATTTATAGCTAACATCTTACTTTTGCTCTTTCAAGTTACAAACTGTTATTTTCCTTTGTCATCCATTTAGTACTTTAAATAAATATTCAAAAGTTTTTCTCTTTTAATTTAATATTTAACATTTAAAATTATTTTCCTTTCCAAACACAGGCCCATCCACACTTACACTTACTTATAATCTTCCTTTCTGCACTGTGTATAATATCCTTTTCCCTCTAATTGTCTCTTTGGGAACGGTACATTTTTTAAACCTCTGAAACCAAGATTTCTTCAATCTAATCTTCAGGGTCAGAAATAGTGCAAAGAAGTCCCCTGTTCTTGCAGGTTTTATAGCTCACCTACATGATACAGTATAGAGTATTTCTCCCCACAGATCTAACTGATACACGTTAGGAGAAAACAAGGGCTAACCTAAAGATGTTCTTTCTCATTACTGCCGATACCTTTGAAACTACACAAGGAATAATGCACGTGCTAAATCTAAAGACTAATATAGTTTGCTCTTTCAATGAGATATAGTGAAGTAACAAATCAACTTTTTAGGGTTAGAAGCCTCTTGAGCTTTCTTTTTTTAATCAGACTATTGATTTTCTCCCAACATTCATTGTCTAAAACTTGATCACTGCCACTTTTCACCTTCATAAATAGGATGCACTGCAGCCTGACTAAAATATCTTAAAGTTCACAGAACTCCAGGTAAAAATAAAAATCTGCCAATATTGTTTGTCACAAAAATCACTCCTGTAAAACCAGGGATGTTGCAAAATACAGTGGTCTCTGTTGTAGTTTACCACTGCATCCTGTAAATACGTTCCTTAAGATGTTTAGTCACTTTGTGACTGATATGCAAATGCTACAAGGCATACTCTATCAAGGCTCAAGCTAGTAGTGATGAACAGAAGTAGTATGGGATGTTATGTAAAAGTTCTCATGCATGCCGTGTTTCTCCTCCAGGAGTAGAAAAATTATGAAAAATAATCAGTATCAACAAAGCCTTCTCTCTTCTGCAGAGCAATGCAGAGTTTGAGTCCTGATTCAGGGACATTATACAAAATATTTTGAAACAACATTACAGAAGTTAGTGGCAAATTCAATGTTTTTAAATTAAAATATATTGACCAACACCTCTCTCTCTCTGCAATCAGTTCCTCCATAGTTTGGTGCAGTTTTCTACTTTGCCTTTGTTGGCTCATGATATTTTTCTGACCTCCTGATATTCACCTGCAGCATCTTGTATACTATCATAATAACAAAACTACTTCTTTCTTAAACTATGAAAATAAAGAAGGCAACACTTTGGAAGTGTTTTAAGCCCAGTAGCGTACAGCTGTTTTTAATTCTTTTTATGACTGTCATTCAGTTCCAAAAGCCCACAGGCAGAGCTGCTTTTAGCCTTTCTTTAAGATCAAAAGATGTACCTCAAAATAGTTAGAATCAATTTCAACTTAATGAAAAAAGGAAAGAAAAACATCCCTTCATAAGAAACTCTCAAGTTCTGCAATGACTCTAGAAAGTCCTAGTCCTCCTTTCTATACACTATGTCTTTTCTGCTAATTTTATTATCTTTCTTCATCTGCTTTACTTGGTGAAAAAGCAGTCATAAGCAATGATATATTTAGAAGCAGAGGATAGCACTAGGGAGAAGAAAAGGATCTATTTGGCCCCATGGAAGTCCAACACCAACAGCTAATTTTCACTTGCAAAAATATGAATCTCTTCAGGAAAGGAAAAAAAAAAAAAAAAAAGGTCTGAGGCAAACAAGAAACCATTGGAAAAATTTAAAATATGTATGCAATCAGAGGGAATTCTAAGATTGAGTGGAAACATGCTTTTCATCTCCTGCTGCAGTTAGGGTTAGACTGGTACAATCACTTGGTCTGAAAGCAAAAGGTATTAGTTAAACAATGAAATCAGAGGACTAGGACATTTTCTGGGGATTAATAACTGGCTGGGATGAGCCAATGACCAGCAATGCACTAAAAAGCAAACCATACAGTCATCAGTCCTCAAGAAATTTCTTACACTAGCGGTATTTTGTTGTTCTAAGCTGAAAACAAGGGGAGAAATTATTTTCCTGTTGACACTTCTCATGTATTTTGTAAAAACAGTGGATTAAGCTTTGCGATAGCTCTGAGGGTCAGAAAAATTTTAATTTAATGTTTCAGATGAAGAAACAAACATGTTTAAGTGGCAGGTAGGTTCTGGGGTTTTGTTTTCAGGAAGCCTGATCTTGTATATATAGATGGAAAACTCCTAAAGATGACACAGGAAGTCCATGTGAGGACTGGTAGTACATCCCAGGACTTGTGTTCTTTTTTTTTTTTTTTTTTGACTTAAAGTTTTAGATTATGCAATTCAGTTCTTTCAGGATCTTTCTTAATTAACTGCTGCTCTAGAGATTAATGGAAAGGTTACCTATATCACTTTGGAACATCTTAGTCACTATATAACACCAAAGAGTACAGATGTAGAATGAAAAAGAGTTGAATAGATATCATGAGTTAGAATAATTCAGATAACTACTGGCATGTTAGAACCACTGTAACCATAAAATTTATAAGGAAAAAAAAACTTTGGCAGAGAAAAATATGTATTTACAGTTCTTTTGGTACATCAGTTGGGCACCTTTATTATGAAGCAATGGAGAATCAGTACATGGCAATGAGATTCCTGAAGACAGAAAGTGCCAATTTACACAAGGAAAAGAGGGAAATGAAAGGGAGGTGTAGCCTATTGAAAAAAAATTCACATGCATTAAAACAAAGAATACAGAGGGACTGTCAGCCTGCACTGATCAGCTTAGACAGATAGAAATTAATTATATTTTGTTTATGAAGCTGCCTCTGCAGCCTTGGTCAATTTTAAAAAGCACATTAGAAGATTTTTCAAACTGGCTTTCCAATTACCTTGGATGGCAGGCAAAGTGCTTTGAAACAGAATTTGTTTTAAATTGGTAAATGCAACCAATGCTGCCTGACAATGTTTTCAAAATTCATAACACAGTGTTACTGGCCAATGTAATTCTAAGGGGTACACCAAAAGAAGCTTTCTTTTCTTTCAAAGATCAGGAAGATGGGGATATCAGGGAAACACGGCAAAACATTATTATTTAAGGCAGACTGAATGAAGAAGTACAAAAGAGGAAAGGGCTTGCCCAAGAGGAAAACAACTTTGCTTGTAAAATTAAATATGAGCCCTTCCAAGCAACAATATAGTGTGCCTGGGAAATATACCACTTCTGACATTAGAAAATGTACTGTCCTGAGGTTTTTTATTGGACCTCGTGGTATGTGTGACACGCAGGAAAGTGTAAATCATCTGTCAGAATTGCTAGGCAACAGACTCCTGCCTTTGGGATGACTGTGCAGGGAATGATAGTGTAATGCTTTCATTGTTTTTTCATTGGTTGCCTGGGTTGTCTTTTTTAGCTTGTAGGAAAGCTATATAGGCAACCTTCTATAATGAAACAAAACATTTCTGCTTCAGCCATTTTGATAATTTTACAATGATCTTTGAATTTAATTCTCAGTAGGCTTATATTTTCTAATAAAGCTCAATGTTTTATAAATGTTATCAGAATAATAACACTGATTCCTTGAAATTCATGGTGTTCTCTTAGAATGGTGTCAATAGAGAAACTCAACAAAATCCAAGGAATCATGAAGAGAAAGTTCTTCAACAGTTTTAAATAAAACTTATGAGTAACAGAAGAACAGATAGTAGCCTATTTTTTTACATGACAGATTTTAATATATATATTTGTATTAAATACATATGGTATGATTTGTTGCTAAGTTGTGTTGCTATCACTGCTGCCTCTTTCTGAGCAAAAAGGGCAACAGCATTTTGTAGGAGGAGACTATCATATTTCTGTCATTCTAGATGCACATTCTGCAATATCTAGCTGCTGGAATAAACCATGTTATAATTTAAACTTCATTAGGTTATTTTTTAAGAAGCAAAAAATTGAAACACAGATCATACCACAGTATTGAGTGTATTGCACTCAATTCAGCAGTTGCCAATATGTCGCAACTTTTTCCACTTTGGTGGAAAATAGGCTGTCCACAGAAAGAATTTGTTAAGGGTCAGGGTGCAGAATTAAAATGTTCAATGCTGGTGTCATTACCTATATGAGTTCTCAACTGCTTTATTAGGCAAAAGGAAGCACCTCTCCAGCTGGCATTTATTGACACCAATTTTTCTTCCCTGTTCACAAGTATGCAATTACTAAATAATTGAAGGCAAGAGCACATTAAAAAAAAAAAAAAAAAAAGGAAGAGACTGAGAAAGTAACTGCTTCAGAACTGACCTTTGGTGTTCCTAAATGATACATTTTGGTGATCCTTTGATAAATGAGATCAACAGCACCTTGAAAGAATGCTCATTCTTCCATTCCCTGAAGAAATACCATCCACCATCCAGATTCTATTCTTCTTCTTAATTGGGTTGTAAAGAAAATAGTGTCTATGCTGATACTGCTGGTTTTCCTTTAATCTTCCATACACTCATAAATAATTACTATTCATTCAAGGAGACATTACCACAGGAAAAAAATAGCAACAACACCTCTAACTCTAAGTTTTCAGAAATCACAAGTAAATTTCCAAACTTTTGAGAATCACAGAATTTGGTAAAAGCAATGTAATGGTATTAGGTAGATCTGTGCTATGCATATATGCTTTAAAAATTCTCGGAAGATTGATGTTTTAGGTAACATGCACAATATTTAGTCAACTAGATATTTGTCTATTACCCCTTTGACAACGACTCCACCAACTTTTTTGTATTTTCTAGTGTAAGCAATATAACTTTTGCCTACTCCTTCTCTTGTAGATATGCCCATATTCAGCAGTTCCTCACAGTTTCCTCTCACACATGCTTTCACTTGTGCACTCCATTTGTGTTTTGCTTGCCCTTGCCATCAGCTTCCTATACGTGTCATACATTGCACTTTCTGACTTTATCCTTATATTCCCTTTCACACTGCAACTTTAATTAGAGTAGTCTCAATTTCCCTCAGCTTTTTTCTTCTGGATCATGCTGCCCTGTGCATTTCTTGGTGCCTTTCATTCCTCCACTTTTCTTCCCCTTATACTTTACTCCTCAGTTTCCAAGCCATGAGTGGCCATAATGGCTGATCATTACCCAACTTCTATCCTGATGGAAACAATACTAAGAAACTCATAGCTCCTATCTCCCAAGCTACAAGCAAATGGGTCATTAATACAGTAATACTGATAATATTAAATTAGAAAGACATTAACGTGCGTTCTGTGGGCAACTTCAAAACAGACTCTAATGTTTACACCAACCTCTTCATGTGTGATTCTCATGAAGAGGGAAGTAGTAAAGTTCCCTTATTTCATTTATTGAAATAATCAAATTTGAACTAATATATTCACTGAAATTGAATGTAGAAACATGGAACAGTATCTACTGACAAAAGAATAGGCAGATTTAACGGACCTTATTTCTTCCCTTATAAATATAATTCCAGGCAAACGCAATCATTATTTACCATGTCTTTGCAGTGCCTTACAACGATGACTGTAGTTGTATTACCAGCACTGATTTATGTTGATGAACTTCATATTATATAGTCAAAAACACGACTGAGGGACGCACATCTAAGCGGTTCATTAAATCTTTAAGTATCAGGGAATCTAGATTTCAGTCTTGACCCAGTCTTGTCCAAAACAATCTATAGATTCTTCTACCATGAGATGAAACAAGCCCCTTTATTTGCTAATTTTGTAACTTTTGCAAGGTGGCAACAAATGTCAAGTGAGAATTGAAACCAGTAAGAGTTGCTCAACCTCCATTTTTCCACAGTACTCCAAGAGTTAACACAAAAATAGCAAGTCCTCTCTTCTCTGAGCAACAGCTAGCAAATATTTTAGTTAAAGGTTTCAAATGTCACAAAGAGAATATAATAAGTGTTTAGAAAACTAGATGCAGTTTGTAAAGTGGTGCATCATGACCATCGAATCAGCAGGTGCCACCAAATATACTGAGAAAAAATCCCCAAGACTAATTAACAGGGAGGCAGTTCATACTTGTATACAGTTTTCTTTGCAGCTAGCAAAGGAAATTAAAAAAAAATGTATCACAGTGAATGGAATTGTAATAAATATTGATTTTTGTGCAACCTAGTTACTATTTTTCTAAATAAAAATAAAAAAGACATAGTAACAGAATTTTGCCTTACAAAAATCTGAAAACACAAAAATGTTTCGGTAAATAAAGCTGAACATTCATTAAAAGAATAATTCACAATACTAATTATAAGTTCAGAGCTCAGTAAATAAGGCACTTTGTGACAAGAAAACCAGGTTTAGATTTTTATCTTTCCACATTTAAACATAGTCACTTTACATTTACACAGCCAATTAAGGGGAAATTTTGGATCTAGGGATTAGCAATCAGGTTCAGATTCTCGTGACTTTAGCAAAAGAACATCAGCATATTCCTCTAAACTTGCCTATTTCATTATGCTTTGCAAACGCAAGATGTGTCATTATTCTGATAAAAACTGGAATTAGCATTTCCTTTTGTTCAGTTCTTATTTCAGCTAGTAATACTTGCTCTTACTGAAAGGCAGCATAGCCTAATTAATAAAGCACCGTAGAAAGAGAGACATGTTTCTCACTCCAGACCTATCACTGACCAGAATCTTGCTCAATTATTTCATTTGTCTTATCATCTTCAACTGTGCAAGATGATGAACTGCATATTTGTACTGCATTACAGTACAAGCCTCAGAGATCATTAGAAATTCTATCTACCACGTTAGAAACAACCATGTTGTCCTGTAGCTTATATAATTGCCTAACACATAACAACTTGCAGACTTATTTAGGAAGAAAAAGTCATCCGAGACAGGTATCTCTTTACAACAGTCCTTTCATATACAGAAATATGTGCTAAGTTTCTCTGAACACTATAAGAGGCAGCAATAACTTATTTCCTTTCTTACAGTTTCTAAGAGAGAGACCCATTATTTCATTTGTGCTCTCTCACACCTACCTCTTGGGCTTTCTAGGGCTGATTTCTTTCTCAGGTAGGAAAAGTTGTAATTAATCACTTCCCTAATTCCTGCACTTACAGTTGCTCCAGAGTGAAACCTCCCAGCTGGTACAGCTTAGCTCCTGATTCCTTAGACATTTAGAGAGGCTTCTGTTGTCTCCCTATCTTACTTCATAAGGTTCTACTTACTTCGGTTGTAGACTCCCCATCCCTGGAAACATTCAAGGTCAGGTTGGACGGGGCTCTGAGCAACCTGATCTAGTTGGAAATGTCCCTGCTTATTGTAGGAGGGTTGAACTAGATGACCTTTAAAGGTCCATTCCAACCCAAACCATTCTATGATAAATAAACTTAGTTGCTTTTTCATTTTTTTTTATATGGTTGACAGACAGCTAACACTGTTTTCAGCTTCAATGAGGTCTGTCATGGCTTTTAGATCAAAGACATGCTTCATGACCACTATTAAAACCATCTCCCACAACTATAACAATCTTTCTTCTCAATATTGCTAAAATACACAAAACATTTTACTAAGATATGAACACCCAACACATTGCTATAGTCAGAAATGCTAATGCAACCTAGGATACTGTACCCAATGAAATGATGAACAGAAGTAACAGCACACTTCCCTGGGTTTGGACACTGTTCCAGTGGCTACTGAAAATTGCAGCCACTTCTGAAGCCCAAAATCCAATCTGGGGAAGGGCCATGAGAATGTTTAAATGATTTTTGAAAGTGCCTTACAAATGAAGATTCAGTGAGGTCAATCTAATTAGCTTATCAAAGTAAATGGTTAAAGTGTGACTTGATGACCATTCTTTATCTGTAAAAGAATCTACATGGGAAGTAGAAATTTAACATGAGCTCACAGGAACATGGTAAAGAAGTACAAAAATAGTCAACATGTCACATTTCAACTTAAATTCTAGCTCACAATAAATCACATCTAATCGGAGTAGTTACCCACGGGAATTCTTTGTCAAGTGCATAAGTGGAGTCCTCATCACAGTAAATATTTTAGCCATGGTAGGGTTTTTTTCTATATATTTCATCCTAATTTATGCAGTAATTAATTCAGGAAGGTCCTAAGTCCCATATTATGCAGGAGGACAAATCAGATGATCTTAATATCTCTCTCTGGCTTTCAGAATACATTATCTAATTAACAGTTATTCTGAAGCTGTGAAGAGTCTAAACACTTGTTTCCCTTAACAGCAGTTATACTAATTTCCCTTTTGAGTGTACATTTGGTTTTTCAAGTACTTTTCATTACAAGCATAGATATCTAAAATGCACACTAGGGTTAATCTGTCCTTACGCTAGCAAGGTATTAGATTGAGATTGTGCAAACCTAAGTGAAGCAATTATTTGCTTCTTTTACAGCAGACATAAAGACAACAGCAATTGGAGCACCTGCTAGGTGTATTTCAGAAAAAGCCAAAGAAGTTAGGTGCATGAAAAAATAAGTAACTTTCTCTGATTTTAACATTTTTTCCTTTAACTCTGCCACTATTTCAAGACATGTTTCACCTTTCCTAGTTATTACCCTAAATAAACCATCTGCTTAGTTTTCACAGAAATCATTCTTGTCTTGGTAGCTTTAGCCTTAAAAAAAAAGTCACATATAACAAAGTCACAAGACAGATTTTTTCCTGTTCTTATTTATACTTTGATCATTTTAATGAACTAATCTAGTGTCAATTGACTTCAACAGATTTTTCTGATTGTTGGGCAGCCTCCTACATGTGATTTTCTTCCTATCCCCCACCCTCTTTTTTTTTTTTTTATTTTTATTTTAAAGGAGCGTAGTGTCAGTAGGTCCTCCAAAGGCTGCAATCCATTCAGGGGAGTACCTGCTCCACCATAGAGCACCTTCTACTCTCTGACTTTGATGTTCTCTCTGTTTCCTTCTCACTCTCTTTCTAGTTCTCTTTCTTTCTCTCTCTCGCTCTCTTTCTTTCTATTTAGATATCTGTCTTGCTTTCGCTCTCTTTCTCTCTCTCTCTCTGTGTTCCCTCATTCCCTCCCCCTTGGTGTTTTCTGCAATTTAAAAAATACATTTTCACAGATGCACCACAGACTCCTCTGATGGGCTCAGCTTTGGTCTGTGGTGGGTCTGCTGCTGAGCTGGCTGGAATTGGCTGTGTCCAGCACAGGGCAGCCCCTGGCCTCCTCCCACAGAAGCCACTCCTGCAGCACCCCCCAACCCTGCTACCAAAACCTTATCACATGTTAACTATAAGGAGGAATTAAAAAGAAAATGGATAAAAAAGGAAGATCTAGCATTCATAGGTTGCAAAGCCAGAAGGACTGTAAGAAGTAGGGGAAGAAAAGAGTGTAAGAAATGCATTGTAACAGAATGTAACAGAAAAAGAGAAAACCCTGTAAAGTTCTATGTAAAGTTTGAATAGAAAATATTTTTCTTGTTCAGAGGCATTTGCACTTTAAAAGGTTCAGCAGCCTTCTATGCAGTTTTACTACTTGCTAAACTTGGTATATTACCGAGTCTGGAAAAGTAATTGATGCTCTGATAATGAAATTCTATTCCAAATGTCCAGAAATGTGGAAACACTGAACAATAACGTTATGCAGGGAAGGCTACAAGTTTACATTTTTACTTGGTTTAAGTAAGTTCTAAAAAAGTAGCAATTTGCCACGTGTATTCAATATGCAGAAAATGCCAATCTGTAATTGTAAGCAAGCTCCTACATGTCTAATTCTAGTCACAAATATTTGAAGAAGCAATGAAGATTTTTAAAATATTTTTTTTACAGTTACACACATTAACACTTTTCAAATTACTTCAATTTCAGAAGTTAATACAACTGAACAAAACCACCTTTTTTCCCATAACATTAATTAAAGGACAATTTTGTCAACTCTATTTTATATAACAATTTCAGCGAAGGAAAAAATTCCTTTGCATTAGGCAGAAACATCCAGACCTGCTTTCTTTTTATTAATACAGGTATATATGAAATTAACAATATTTGTAAACAATCATTGCCTTTTCTAATGGATATTTTGAGCCCATATTGATTTGGGTAAATTTGTTTCTGCTAAGGTCAATAGTGATAAATGACTCATGTTCTGCATGATGTGGCTCAGTACTTCGAATTAAATGATTGTAATTATCAGTAGTTATTTTGTAAAGATAGCTGTTACTGCATCTGACAGAATGACTGTGTAATACTTTTCCTTTAAAATTTCTTAAATTAACTTAGAATTTTTGAAAATGGAAAACTATATACATTAAAAGCGCAGAATTTTCCCATATGATTCTGCAGCTTCCTCTCCACCTCCCTTTGAGGCAGTTATTCTAACACATAGGTTTACCTGTTTTTTCCCATGAAATTAGGCTACTAGTTTTTGTAGTATGGACAAAACTATACTAGTAGCATGGGATTTATTACGACTTGTGACCTTTGTGAAGATATTAGGTCTCCAACAGTGAATGATGACTGAATGAAGTCATAGGAACTACAATAATCAGATCAAACGTGCTGGTTTTGGCTGGGATAGAGTTAATTTTCTTCATAGCAGCTAGTACAGGGCTATGTTTTGCATTTGTGCTGAAAACAGTGTTGATAATTGCTGTGGTTCAACCCCAGCTGGCAACTAAGCACCACATGAAAACATCCCTGTGTTATCAACACTGTTTCCAGCACAAATCCAAAACAGCCTCATACTAGCTACTATGAAGAAAATAATTAACTACCCCAAACAAAATCAGCACAATAATACAAGGTTGTTTTTGTTATTGCTGAGCAGTGCTTACACACAGTCAAGGCCTTGTCTGCTTCTCACACCACCCCACCAGCAAATAGGCTGGGGGTGCACAAGAAGGTGGGAGGGGACACAGCTGGGACAGCTGACCCCAGCTGACCCAAGGGATATTCCACACCATATGACGTCATGCTCAGCATATAAAGCAGGGTGAAGAAGAAGGAAGGGGGAGACATTCGGGGTGATGGCGTTTGTCTTCCCAAGTCACCGTTACACCTGATGGAGCCCTGCTTTCCTGGAGATGGCTGAACACCTGCCTGCCAATGGGAAGTAGTGAATGAATTCCTTCTTTTGCTTTGCTTGCGTGCGTGGCTTTTGCTTTACCTATTAAACTGTCTTTGTCTCAACCCACGAGTGTTCTCACTTTTACTCTTCTGATTCTCTCCCTGATCCCACTGGGAGGGGAGTGAGCGAGTGGCTGTGTGGTGCTTAGTCGCTGGCCGGGGTTAAACCACGACAAAACTCAGATGGCCCAAACCCACATATTTTTTCTAGATTTTGCAGTAAACCTAGTGCAAGCATTAGATGGTTGTGATGCCACAGGACAGTACAGATTGATCTGGTTCAGTTTCTTATCACCAGTTAAGATATTATGAATAAGAGATAATGAAAGATATGCAATAAAGCAGAATATAGCCATTTCTGGACTTCTGATTACACACCATTGTAGAGAAAAGGATGGTGACAGAGTGGTAGAGTCCAGACCTTTCTCACTTGTGGGGCAGTTGTGTTTTTAAAAAAGAAAACAAACTTTTTTTTCAGTGGCAGTCAAGCAGAAGGATAACACTTTGCATTCATGTTTGCGTAGTGAGTGCTCAAAGAGAATTAGTCAGACTCAAGAAGAAATGTTCTCATTCCAATACTGTGTTGGGTATCTCTTTGTGGGAAAACACTGAACAACAAAAGCAACTTCTGTTCTTTTTAGCATTTTTTTTATCCAGACTACACTTAGAACAACAAAAGTTATTGCAACATCAAAAATTAAAGGGAACTGCAAGTATTTATAGCTATCTAATACAATTGAAAAAATCATTTTCTAATAGCCTTGAGAAGACATACAGGTGGAAATTTGTTCTAGTCTAAGTGGTGCATAATAATTAACTTGCAAAAAATCTTTTATCTGAAACAATGGTAGAAAGGTAAGATATTTTTGGTTTACAAGATGTTTATGGTTTAAAACCTATATTAATTCTTTATGATGTACAAAAAGGGGTCACAGGTATTTATTTCCTCTACAAAGTGTTTCCTGTTTTTACCTTCAGGATCAAAAGAATGCTGTCTAGTCTTTCCCATTTCACAGAGATCAAAGAAAGAAGTGGAGGATCTTTTAGACATAATGACAAAACCTTCACCAAATTCCATGGGACTAGCTTTTTTCCATCTGTCTTCGTGCAAATTGCTTACACTCCAAATGTTATTGGTGAAAAATACAGTGGAAAGAAGTAGGATGGAAAAACAAAGATTGTGAAGTGATTTTCTTAATTTGCCTATGTATAACATGAAAAAATACATTTTATGCAGAGATATAAAAAGCA
Source organism: Aptenodytes patagonicus (assembly GCF_965638725.1). Classification (NCBI taxonomy): domain Eukaryota; kingdom Metazoa; phylum Chordata; class Aves; order Sphenisciformes; family Spheniscidae; genus Aptenodytes; species Aptenodytes patagonicus. The sequence goes on along the minus strand of NC_134955.1, from coordinate 38,894,155 downwards.
AGGTAAAAATTGTTACTTGAAAGTCCTATAAAATGTATTCTTTCTGCATGCAATGGCTTGTTCATTTGCTCAGTGTTCTCTTGCCTGTCTGATCCAAAGTACATTGCAGCCAGTGAGATATTTTTCCACAAGTTTCAAAAGACACTCCAGAAGACAACTTCAAGAAAACTATTATATACAGAAAACATAGTGAAAATGTTTTTTTTTATTTGTAGATAGAGAATATATATACCTAGAGAGAGAGACACTATTCTCCATTTTTACCAACAGCCCTACACAGCTGTTGTTTTAATGTAGAAAATTGATTTTAAAGAAGCAATAAATTAACCCAGCCCTCATGAGTTCTCTGTATTTTATCCCTGATACAACTTTTCTGAGATAAAAATCAGAGAGCATACAGAGTTGAGTCTGTGGTATTTTTGAACTTTATTCTCAGTGTTAAACAACAGTTTGATCATCAGAATGCAACAACTGTTTGATGTAATTTTTCTTGTTGGAAGCTTACTTTATGAAGGCTAGGTCTGTCTAGATAATCCTTGAGTGTGATAACAGGGTTTTGTTGCTGAAGGACAAGGAGCGAGAAAAGGTTGCAGTGCACAACCAAAGTCTGCATGTTATGATTTTTCTAAATAGATATAAATCATACACTGAAGTGTCACCGAATGAGTAACGCACATGCTTTTCATATCCAGTCAAACTTTAAGAGAATGAAATATGTTTGCTAGTATCAACTCGCCCCAGTAGACAGTAATCCACATCACAAGAAACACTTAATTGAGTCCATTTGGCAGTTGCTGCTCAGCAGGGGCCTTGTAATGAAATAACATGTAATAACATACCTCTCATCCCTAGAGAGAGTGTCCCTGCAGGTCAAGGTTGGGGTCATTTCAAGGGCAAGGTCAGGTAGCTTATGTTGTAGCTGCTATTGCCACATCAAATTGCATGGGGGTTTTTTTGTGTTTTTTTTTTTTATGGAGAAAATTAATTTTATAGACTATTTTCTAGCTTTTAACTCTCTCAAACACTTGTTTGTCCTGTCTCCCTGCAAAACCCCTGTAATATTAGAGCAGGACATTATCACTGAAAATTAAATATCCTATGGAAATGAATTAATGTTTCATATTTGTTATTTAATAAACTAATCCTAATGGATGAGTCTATGATTTTTTTGTAAATTACTACACGAAGACTTTTCCTGTCAGCAAAGAGAATTGTTATAAACTAAGCCACCAGAGTACCTAAAAGGTGTTAAATACCTCACAAAGCACCTTGTGGAGTTGGACATTGCGTTTCAAGAGATACACAGAAAAGCTAGTGAAAGCAAATGAACTTTACATTTCCACTCTATGATACTACTGTACAGTAATAAAATATTCTTAGAAAAACAGATAATTAGTAAGAAAAAATGTTTTTATTATTGGCTGTAATCAAACAAAACTGATAAAATATTTCAAGAAAGTAGCATGGGAATCAGCAAATTAAAATGATAAAAGAGGGAACCTCTGCCTTCTGAAATTATACGGTCAAGTATCAGCTCACAGTCTTGTCCAGATAATACCTTATCATTGGGATTTTATGTCGGCATAAGTATTCAGAGTGTCAGTTAACCTGAGGGATCAGGCATATGCATATAGGAGCCGTAAATGAGGGGTTTTACTCTGAATTTCTTCATAAAAGGTTCTTCATAAAATTTCTTCATAAAGGTTGGACCAGATGATACTTCAAGGTCCCTTCCAAGCTGGGCTGTTCTATGATTCTGTGGTAAGAAAACAGAAGAGAATTTTCTCATTTGTGGAATTATAAGAGAAAGAGAAACTTAATCTCATTTTCTTTTAGGGGATGTATGGATCTTAGTTTTAAAAATTTGATGAGAGGTGGATCTTAGATTTAAATGTTACAATTATGTACATAAAAATAAAGTGGTATCAATGAACTACTTTTAGTTTTATATACACTACGTAACTTTCCCATGGAGAATGTGCCTTTAACAGAATGGTTTAAGATCCACAATTGTGAATGACACTGAGGCACATTACAAATACAGATGTGTTTAATCTGAATATATTTTGAATGTTTTTTTGTTTTCAGATGCCTTTATCAGAAAAACTTCCAATACTGATTATTATTTCTATTGTACATCAGGTCCAGTTTCACTAAAACTAGTGAGGATTTACATCTCCTGAAGACCTTTCCTCTCAGTTCCTGAAGTTTCCTAAAGCTTCTGATGTCACACTGAGTGCTTCCTTATTGAAGGAAATTAACAACTTATCAACAATCAACAAGTTAAAGAAGGAGTATATCATTATCTCTCTTCAATAAAACTGATTTTTTAAAATGGGAGTTTATCGTAAAGAAGTCCATTCATGATGTTTTACTGAGCTGCTTAGAAAGGTTGTGCCTTGATCTACTTGACTTGTGGGCTAGGGAAGAGTAGCCAAGAGAAGCGTAACAGTTGGTTTAGTAGTTTTGGCAATAGGTAGGAAAAGAATTAAAGTTCTGATCCCCGCTTCTGAATTGGGTTTTGTTTCCCTGTTTTATCCAATAATGTTATAATGTAGAGCTTGTACACATTTCCAGAGACCTTGACCTAGAAGTCCAGTTCTGCCTTTTCCCAGCTTACTCTTAAGCACAAGCAAAGAGTCAGGCTACCTTCTGGGCCCTGTATCATGCATGACTGACTAGCATCAAAAAGAGTAGAAAATGTAGTCTTCCAATAGAAGTAGAGAGGGCAGCCACTCAGGGGAGTTCATGGTTTGGTGGTTGGGGCTTTCCCTTCAGCAGTAGGTCACGGGGCTACTAATTACTTAGCACCCAGGCATGCATTCAGAAAAAAAGTAATGCAGATTGCATCATAGAAATATGGAAATACCTAAAATTTCCTACTCTTCATTTTGAAATGATGTAATAGAGAACTAAACACTTAACCTATGTGGACTAGATGTTCTTACCTTCCCCATGCAATGCAGACAGGAAAGTAACTAAATTAAGGCAGCCTTCAACTTTTCAGAAACTTCTTTCTTTTTCTCTTCATTGACTTTATAGAGAGCTTTGGCAGTTATGTTAGGTGGTCTGAATTGCCTACCTCTCTGAAAATGGGCATCTAAATTATCAGTAAGGGTATGCCTCAGGTAGGCGTTTCCAGTCAGCGTACTGCCTTCTACCCTTACTTTCCAGGCGCGATATTCTAGTTCTAACAGATTTCCCAGAATTAATTACTTATTTTTAACACATAACAGGGAACTTATTTTTTTAACCTCTAAACCAACTCAGACAGTGCAGCCAGAAGACTTGAATACTTTGTCAGATTGACTTGTTTGTTTGCAAAGCATGATATGCAAGCATCTGCACTCTGCTTCTCTGTCAGCAAAGATTTCAGAAAGACATTATTTTATGGTATATATAAAGAACAGTATATGTGTACACTGGCTGACTGGACGTGACAAGGTTTTGGTAAGCAACAGTGACAGTTCACTCAAGGAAATCAGCAACAGCTTAAGAAAACTAACCAAAGAAGGAGTGACAGGTATTTTCAGGAGGTAACAAATGTTGCTAGCATAGATCCAGGCTTTGATTTTGATATGGCAAAATAAAATAACTTAGAAAGGAGTTTTCCCTTTGTTCAGAATGTAATCATGTTGTAAATGGTTCAGATCATATTGTGTATGATTTAGAAGAGCAGATCTTCTAAACAAGAAGAGCTCTTTAGAGAAAAATGAATTTAAGTTATAATTTAGTGTCATTATTAAACAGAACCGAAAAAGAGACCAAATATGTACTGGACTGTCAATAAGACACATGGACTATATCAAATGTTTTTCCTGTGCTATAACCACTCATGATAGATGCAAGGGAAAACATTATTCTTCAAATGCCTATGGGAAAATCAATCTCGCTGAAAAAATAAAAGAACCCACTCTGATTGGCATTTTGAAAATACAGTTCTTTGTTCACCATTTAGTTTGCAGAACTGTGTTGATTCAAGCAGCCAGTAAGGTTAGGGTTAATAGGAGAGAACGATGCAGTTCTTGTCAGTTCCCTCCATCTAAGTAAAAATGTGTAACCATAGCTGCATTCTACCTTAGGATATAACTCTGGTTACATCTCAATTTATAGAAATAATTAGATCAAATTAGATCATGGAAAGTTTAATTAACCAGGCATAGTTTTGAATTAAAGTCCATTTTCTGTGGAAATTGGAAAAGGCCTAAGTAATTCAGTACTCATTATATCATGATTTAGCATCAAGCATCGTGGGGGCTGTAAGTCAGAATATATGAAAAAAGCAAAGAGGGCATCCACTCTCCAAGATTTTAGGCTGTATTTGGATGTCCTGTGGCTCTTCTAGAAAAAAATAAACAGGTTTTGAACGCTCAAGGGAGTGTATCAGGCCAGCTTTCAATAGGGCAAAAGTTCATTTGTCCCATTAACTAGGTTCCAAATTTCATGTCATGGTTCTTTAACATACCTCCACCATAAAACACATTTAGCATAATTCTTACTTTTTTATATTTTTGAAATATGCACATAATCTACTACTAATATGAAAGGGACCATTATGAAATACTTCACCCAGTGCAACAGTGTGTAGTTATAATTAATTCTATTAGCATTCATTATGATAAATTAATTTGTATTAATGTGGATGTAATCTCATAATTTGATCAGAATTTGGAACTAATTAATTTCCACCTAATATAAAGAGCTATTTATTATACAGAGAACCTCCTTTGCTTCTGAAGTTGCTCTTGAACATAATTTACTACCTGTGTGTTATACAATCTGTAAACTAGCACAAGAATCATCTGTAATACACTGCATGACCAGCATGACCTCATTTATATAAGTTCCAGTACTCTGTAAGGCTTTGGGCTTCCTCAATACCCATCTGAGTAGCCCTTTCACAGGGGAGTGATTCAACATGAGCAAAAAGGGTAAAATAAATGATTCTGTTTATCTTGCCCCGACTCCTTTTTATCCAACCAGAAAATTTGAAGATGTTATACATATGTTTTAAATCTCTAGGTATGGTGCTTCCACGGAAGATTTTTCATTGATGTAAATGGGTCTAGCAGCACTGATTTTAATGGAGACATATATATTAAAGCTGTTAAGGATCAGATTCCATAACGTGTTTATGAAAATTTGTTGAGAGATATTGTGGGACAGACTTTACCACTCTGGCTTTTGTTCAGCAATGCTCTAGGAATCAAAGAGTTTCACTGAAATCAATAGGACCTATTACAGATGAAGGCACAGCTCACCATGAGTAAGGGCCTGGCTACTAGGAAAGTAATATTGAGATTGCTTTCATTTTAATGACTGGGAAAGTCTTTAAAACATCCATCCGTGCTTTTGGGTGAAGTGAGTAATGTCCACTAAAGTTACAAGATTTATGAGGGATGTCCAATTCAATTTCATTAAGAAAAAACTTTTAAAAAATTGGTTCTCTGCCTTTAAGATGAAAACCGTATACAAGGAAAAGTGTTTTTCTCAAGTGATGCAGCTACTGAGAAAAAACGTTTAAATAAGAAGTGTTATTTATTATTTATCCATCATATTTATAGAATTAATTAGCAGAATTTACCTTCATGATACTTGCTAGCGATTGTTGTAAGGAAGTTCTAGTCAGTATTTCAGAAACGAAACTCAGCTTTTTTGACCCTTCAGACACATAAGTGACCCTAGATAATTATGCTAAAAATGCTCTAACTCAAGTCCCATATCAGCCTTAGATCTTCTCCATATCTAGAAAGAGATGCCAGCTCCTTTCCCAGGACGAATCTTAGCGCTCAGCTAATACCTCTGAGATAACATGCTGAAAAGCTATATTGCATAACTGCTGGATTGACTGCGATAAGACATCGTTCTTATAGCTTCAGATATGTGAAGTGTGAAAAGTTCCTTCCAAATTTCTGATTGTTTTAAGATTAATTTAAAGCTGTGTGGTCCCACTGTACCCTAAATTGAGCAATCTGATGCGCAGTCAATTGAAGATGCACATGTACATGCGAGTTCAAAATGTGGCTCTTTACTTTTTAGGGTGTTGAAGTTTGAAAGTACAATTCAGGTTGCACATTCAAACAACTGACAAGCTTATATTTAGCAGATGTTTAATGGATCATACATATGCTAGATCTATATCACAAGTAACAGTAAAAAAAATTAGCTAATAAATTATTCAGTAAGGCTGAAATTCATCTTTTCCTACTTAAAAATAAAAACAGGTGTAAGGATCTGCTTTGTGTTAAATGATGCTATTTTCATAATAATAATAATAAAATAGTAAAAATTCTGAATACTTTTTGTGGTTACATGTCCCCAAAGCACACAGAAGAGTGGAACACTTTTCTAAAACACATAAGCGTTTTTTTTCAATATAGAAGATTGTATTTACATTGGTCTAATATTATTTCCCCTAATATCAATGATAGATCTGTCTTTAATCTATATCATACCTAAAACACTGATCATATGTTAACATTCACCCTGACTAAGATATAGATTTTTAACTGCACTTGGCATACTCAACTTCCTTTTTCATTTTAGAATATATTGAAACTTGGAATTTTTAATTCCAATGTCTGATATTTTGTGATTAAATACAGATAACATTCCAGTTTTTCCTGTTCCAACAAGTTATTCCCCGAACAAATTGGTTGATGAGATTAACCCACTATCACTTTCATTTTTGTCACTCACTTCTTACTCATTCATCAAAATGGTCTGAGAATCATACCAGCCAAATATCAAGTCAAAGAGATTTTCCCCAATGTGATTTGAAGCTACCTCTACATTGTCAAGATAGGAACTTATCTTTAATTTGAAAAAGTTGGTCTTCATATTTGTCTGATAATATCACCTGAAGGAAATATTTTGTAAGCTTTTGTTGATAAAAAGAAACACTGGAGTATTTTGCACATTCTGAAAGAATAGGTCAGTACAAGGACACAAATTTTCTGTTGAGTCTGAATAGAAAAAATTAACAGTGGTTTATGTATTGCATTCCCCAAAATGAGTAGGTCTGGAGACCAAATAGAGTCCCAATGCAAGGACATATTTTAGAAAGGCATTTATCTGATTCTTTGAAATACTTGGTAGGCTGTGTATGGATTTAAATCCCTCAGTCATTCCCAGGACTTGTCAGCGTGTCTGCATTTTTGGTCTTAATGGATACAGCTGAAGCTATGACCACAAACACACATTTTAACAGAAGGGCCTCATCAAATTCCATAGTGGCAAAAAGAAACCTATGCGTGATCCCTTGGAAATGGAAGAAATTGATCCTGAATAATGCAAAATTGATTGATTTGTACTAAACATTTGCATCCACCTAGTCATATGCAGATTATGATATACACCGAAAAGGTAGTGAACTATCTAAAAACTTTTCATTAATTACATTAAACACTTTTTTATTTACATGAAGTATGTGTCAGTAGATGAATGTCAAAGGCTTAACTTGATGGAATTTAAATGCATGAGTTGTAACTCACAGAAAGAAAAACATAATTCTTCTATCCTGGATTTGACTCTAAAAATTGAAGCAGTAATTTCAGAAACACCTGAGGGAGTTAGGGAGAGAATTCCCATTATATTTGAGTGGGATTTGTGTCCATAACCCCTTTAGCCTCATTTGAAAATCTCAGTCATAGATTAATCTTAGAATGAAATTTATCTTGTGTGCAGCTGGCCAGCGCAAGACCTCTGCTGGAATGGCAGCCAAACTCCCTTGTACGTCAGGTTTAAACCTATCTGTATGGAAGTAGTCAAAATATGTGCAAGGTATTAAACTACAGCATCTCATTCATAGGTAAAATAAAAAAATACAATGTTTGATCGACTGAAAAAAAGAGGTAATTTCACTGTAAGTGTTTTGGGGACATTTTTATAGTTTGTGACCTATCTTCGTAAATAAAATAGAGAACTAAAAATTTTTATTTTTTATTCAATTTTCCTGTTATTATGCTATTTTATAATTAAAATGAAGATGCTGGACAAACTCAGAGATATCTGAGCTGAATTTTGAAATTCAGGAAACTGCTTCACACAGTGATTGTTCTATAATTTAATGTGGCAGTGCCATTGAGAGTGGATTAGACAGAGCTGCCAGCCTGAGCTGTTTTAAACAAATGGAAAATCATTAACAGTAATCTTTTGGATCTTTGTGCACAGGGCAGCTACTGCTGGAAGGAGGGAAGACCAGAAGAGAAACTGTAGAGATCTGAGTAGGCAGATACTGCTAGATTAATGACTGGCATTGTCAGAACTGAGCTATGGGGATAGCTGCAGCGGCTTCATAGGCTCACCCCTGCTAGTGGGTGTTGCTATGGGTACCAGCTCAGAGGTGTCACATTATAAAAAAAGAAAAAAAGGGGGCCAGGGAGAGACTGATGAACAGCAAAAAAGAAATAAACAAGATATATACCATAACAATGTGAAGAGACATTCTACGTAGGCAACAAAAATGTTTTGTGTTATGTTACAGGGGAATATGAAAAAAAGAAGGAAGAAACAAGAACTGCTGAATTCTCAAAAAAACCTCTAAAGGAAATAGCGTGACCTAATTACATATGTTTGATTTTAAATTTGTAATTATTGTTTAAAGTCCAGGCAATGATAGAAAAGACACTCATTAATCACAGCATTATCTGACAACAGAAATGAGTTATTTGTAGCATGCAATCACTAGTCATAAATTTGTTATTATTTGGGGCTGCATGCAGTCTAGAAGAAAATAAATTTAAATAAATGATTGTTATTCAACATCATAATTAGGCCCCAATTCAGCAAGTGATGTCAACGTATCTAACTTCCCCCAGAAGGAGCAGTGGTCCTTTAAATTAGGTGCACTGCTTAAATCCTTGCTCAACCGTGTCTTATCTGAAGTAGTCTTCAGACATAACACGGGGGCATGTGCCATTTTTAATAACCTAGCCAGGAGGTGAATGCCAAGCATGAGGCATGGAACACCTCTGACTAAAAGGAATGGTCACAAGATACAGAAGGGGGGAAAAACAAAGGAAAAAAACCAGCAAAAACCCCCACACAAACCAACAAAAAACCCCCCTCTCACTCTGGAGGCACTTTGTGCAAATGTTTCCCAAAGGGCAGATAATATTTTTGTCACTTTCCTGTTTGCTTGTTTGGCTTGTGTTTCAGCCAGATAGATTTTAGTGAAGTCTTTAATTCCTTCAGATCTGGTGAAGGTTTTCATAACCTCCGTGTTCAGTGAAATAATTGTGGTGTCTTGTGTATCAGGAAGCTTCAGTAAGTGGCAAAACTTCATTTAGAGCTGTAGGGAAAAAAATGGATATCAATGAGAATGTTAGGTACAGAATATGTTACTGCTATGATTATTAAGTTGCACCATACAGTATATAGAAAATTGTGCAAATTCTGTTTTGACTTTTTTTTTTTCACAGAAATAGATCATTTCTGTAGCATTAAACTTTTATTAATCAATGAAAATATGAAGATCTGTCCCATAGGAAAAAACTTCGTGTGTTGGGAAGTAAGGTACGTTCATCCTGGTTTCTAGTGAGTTTGCCTATCTGTTTCTCATGCATTAACAACTTTTGTAATGTTCAGCTGACAAAAGCAAATATTTTTAAATAATGTTTGCATTATATATTTTATATATTATATTTTATATATTTCTTAAATGTGTTTAAATTTAACTGTGTTTTTTAAAAGTAAGCTGATCTTTCAATTTTACCTTTGAGTAAAAAGCTGCATTAGATGTGATTTGCTATGAATAGATTTTGAAGACCTCCCATATTTAAAAATCCTGAGTAGTTAATGTGCTATGTTACGCTTTTCAGAAAAAGCAACCTTAAATTTATCTTTGAACTATCTGACTCTGTAAACTATCTTTCAGTTCAACCTTGTAAAAAGAGGGGAATGGAAGTCAGAAAAAAATTATGTGGGAAGTAAGAAAAGGTGTAAGAGATACAGCTGTATATTGCCAGCTGCTTCCCTCTTCCTTTGGACGTAACCCAGTGAATGACTGATGTTTCAGATATTCAGGTGTTTATATTAAAAGTTACACTATACTACTAAGAGCAAATGCGTTTTAGCCCAATTTTGTAATTGTTTTGGGTGGGAAGTTTCCCAGTTTGCTGGAGACACTAAATGTTTATCCGGCATTTTCCCAGCAGGGAGTTCCCTTATATTCATGTAAAACAGTATCACCCACAGAAACAATGCCACTAAAAATGTGAGTCTGATATGATAAGTAGTAACATCGTCAAACTAGACAGATTCAAGTGAAATGGAGGTTTAAAAGGTTATTTGGCACCATGGGTACCCCAAAGTTAATTTTCAGTATGCTGGTTCAAGTTCTGCCCAGATTGACAATGGTTAAAGCTTACTATTATTTGATTGCTCTTGAGTGATATCTCTAAAATAGTTTGCTGTCCTTTAGCTTCTAGTAAGTGTAATATGAAATCATTAATCTCTGCTCTTCAAACTCGAACTCTTTGCTACAGTAAAATCAAATACAATATTCATTAACACTAGTCCACTCTTCTGTCTGAAGTAGTATTTCTTACTAGACAAATATACCAAAGTGTATCAAAACAACTTTACGTGAAAACCAATAAATTCTGCTATGCAGACTTATATGGAAATTTTCCTTCTGATATCTGTGTTATTGTATTTTATGAATCAAAAGGTGACTTCTGTCTTCAGGGCTTTCAGACCTACTTTTCATGAAAATTAAAATCCCATTCTCAAAAAAAACCCCACACAATGCACAGAAACAAACAATAGGGAGAATGATATGAACGAAGCAAAAAAAAGGAAGATTTTAGCACCCAAAGAGATCTACATATTTACAGAAGAAACTTGACTTTTTAGTTGCTTCTTCTTTTTTCAAAAATATTAAATAGAAATTTGGTATATCATGAATAATTAATAAAATATTAGTTCATAACTAACAGTCTAATTTCAATTAGTTCACAAACTAATATGTTATTAGTTATTTACTATGGAGCATACTAAGCTATATTATATGCAAAAATGTGTCGGCATGTAAGTGGATTACGCAGCACATACAGGTGACCGTTTTCTGTGATAGAATGCTTAACTCTAGTAGTTGCAAGACTGAAGAAATCGCTTCCAAAAAATAATTTTTTAAATATAGATTGTAACTCCTTGGATGGCATCTATTATTCACAGATAGGGTCATCTGTATCCTAAACCTTTTATCAGAGAATCAAAATGTTTTCATTGTTGTCTTTTTTTAAAATAGTGACATTTGCCCATGCTTGAGTAAAATCGCTTTGATACACAGCCCAAATTAGTCCTTCCCTGAAAAACAATCTGCACCTTTAGGATCACATGGTATTTTCAACAATCACAGTAAAATGAGGGTGATAACAGAAAAATCCCTCCAGCTACTGCATCTTTTCCTTCTCCTCCCTCCTCAACACAGAGACCATATGACGGAACACGCAGAACCACAAATTACTGTAGTGCGCAGTTCCTACTTAATAATGACATCCCATAAGTTAGCAAAAATCTGCCAACATCTGCAAGCTTCTCTGCACTGCTGTGAGCCAAAGTTAAAAATCATGTGTGACAGTGCTGTGGAAAATACAATTGATTCCATTCTGATTGTGTCAGTTCCAAACACAGACAATATTGATGATGCTGTACAGTAATCTTATTGGGCTTGGGCCCAACTGAACATTGGTCTTTGTCAACTCATTATTCCTCTATCAGAGGGATCTCACTAGATTGATCTTGCCAGAAGCTCTTGATGTGTCTCACAAATCACTGTTCTGCTGTTGGCAGGCAGATTCGAGTACTGCACGGTAATTGCTTGTTTTTTTTCCTTTCCCCAGAAGGCAATGACTACATATTGCAAGTCATTGTCATATGAGAGAATATAACTGTCCTAACAAGATAATGTAGTTAACTGTGCAGTACCCGAGCGTGCCAGAAGATGTGGTCATATTATATATGTTACTCAAGAAGCAAAATTATTTCAAAAGGTAAACTCTTTTTTTTTCCTTGCCACTCCTTAAATAAACAACCTAACTTTTTAGTTTATCAATGTGAAAACATGTTTATTTAATAATTATATTATTTTAAACTACAACCCAAACACGGAAAGATCTTGATTGGCCTCTTCCCATTGGTACATATAGAAACAAACCACACGTGAGTGTTTGCATGATCAATACTGCACTGCAAAACTCAGACACAGACATTTGAGTATCTGACAAGAAGTGATTACATCTTGGAATTTTCTTTTACATTTGTAGCCAAAGGAAAGAAACTTGTTGGCTCCTAAACTCTTCATTTGTCCCTCAGAAAGATCCAGGCAGATTAAGTATAGTCTTTGGCCTGGGTAAATGCTTTCTTTAAGATACCATCAACATATCCTCTGGCTAGTCTTAAAAGAACACAATGACAAAACCAAATCAAAACACTTGATGCGCTGAGTCGGATGATCTGGATAATAGCAAGAGTCTGTACTGGAGTTTCTCCAGGAAAGCTTAGGCATATGCTGACTGAAGGAGCCACTGGCAGCCAGCTTCATTCCTACAGTGCAAATGGGGAGAATAACGATACTTGAACAGCAAAACTTAAGCAGCCAGCTCTGGCTTCTTGCTCTCTCCATGGATGACAGCTTTTCTGGGCAGGTACGGGGGCTGAGTAGTAGATGGAAGAAAAAACAGCTGAAAAGAGCTGTGACTCCTAATTAGGGGAAATGGCTACAGAACTGAATAAAGAAGACTTGAGGGAGACTTGCACCTTACATTACCTTGCCTAATACAAGGAAATTCAGCAAGGCCATTGGAAATGAGTGTTGGTAAAACCCTTAAAAATATCAGATAACATTTCATCTTTAAATAATACAAAGAAGATTCATCCCCTATCGAAATACTCAAATACTTACACGATCACTGCCGAACAGTTATATAAAGGCCAGGATAGCAGCATAAATGATGCAGGTGATGAGAGTGCTTGAAGTTATGGGAACTGTAAAAGGATGCAAAATCACAGTGACTGTTTTTACGTGACAGAGCCAAAGTTACTTGTGTAAATGACAGGGAAATGTTTGAGAAAAGAAAGTATGATATGATTCCACCTGTAGGCAGCATACAGAGGCAACATACAGAGGCAGCATAACATTATTCTAAGTTATTTGAGATGAAAATACAAGGTTCAAGGAAGAAAAAAGAACAGTGTAAATGCAGGGCCTATGTTTTCCCCAGCTAGATGATGGCAAATAAATTGAAGAGCTATTGAGAATTTATATCATAAAGTTTCAGACCAGTAGGTCAATTCACTTAAAAAAATACCTGTAATTGTTCAAAGAAACTGCCTATAAATATGAAATTTTTATATTAGTTTTCCTTGGAGGCTTAGTGATTTGTCTTGGCAGAACATGATTTTTGATTTAAAATAGGAGGAAACTGTCAAAGCACTTTTAAAAATAAAATTTGTATCAAACTAGAAGCAACAAAGTAAAATAAACCAAAAATCAAATTAAGTCTTTGAATAAAAGCCATGATCATGTGACATCTAGTGACATTAAATGATTATGAGTGGGTGACTCCTGACAGAAATTAGTACATAGTTGTCCACATACCCAGAATGAGCACCATGTGCAAATTTAATGTTGAATCTTTCCCCTGATCTGTGTTGTGGCTAATGTGTTGATGCAAGCAATTCTAAATGTAGCAGAGCCAGCAACAGGAAGATTCCAAACATAACCATGGAGTAAATTTCATTTTCATTTTAAAAGTAAGGAAAATATTGCCATTCCTAACTTTAGATAATCATCACACCACAGAATAGGCTCTGTGTGGTGAGTTCTTTTAGCCTGGATAAAAGGAGGCTCAGGGGAGACCTCATTGCTCTCTACAGCTACTTGAAAGGAGGTTGTAGCGAGGTGGGGGTCGGTCTCTTCTCCCAAGTAACTAGCGATAGGACGAGAGGAAATGGCCTCAAGTTGCACCAGGGGAGGTTTAGATTGGACACGAGGAAAAATGTCTTTACTGAAAGAGTGGTTAAACATTGGAACAAGCTGCCCAGGGAAGTGGTTGGGTCACCATCCCTGGAAGTATTTAAAAGACATGTAGATGAGGCACTTAGGAACATGGTTTAGTGGGCATGGTGGTGTTGGGTCGACGGTTGGACTCGATGATCTTAGAGGTCTTTTCCAACCTTAATGCTTCTATGATTCTATGATTCTTCTGTAATGTGCTAGAAAAGTTAAGACACTCAGAGTAGAACTGAACAGGTGTCACCTAAAGTCCTCTGCAGATAGCCTCATAGAGCTAGCCAACAGGAGAAGTCGAGGACTTTGGTGTTTCTGAAATTGTTGTCCCCTGTAAGACTTACATACCTTTTTCAGACCTAGTGGAAAGGCACTTCCATTTGCTTGGAATGCTCAGTCCAGAACCTTTTTCACAACTTTTCCATGCCTTTTTTAATAGTATAATATACACTTTAATCATCAACCAGAAAAAGAGGAAATGGTAGTTTCTTTTAATACTATGGCCTAAAAGTTAAGTTGTCTATTCAGGGCAAATGGTAGGGTCTGGAACAGTAGCTGGAAGCTATTGCCTCAGGCATCTTAAGATGGCACTACATGCTTATCTTTGAGCACCTAAAGGATTGGCAGGATGCTAAAGAGATAAGCTCTTCTGTTTGTGAAACAAACTTATAGTCCTCCTTAAATGAAATTTACCTAATTCTAATTTTGGTAATATTGAGTTTACTTAATTCTTAATAGAATTGTAAGTGGAATGTAACCAAATTATTTTACCTACCCTTTCATTTATCATTCACAGTTAGTCTCACTGCAAGTTTATGGACTAGTGCAGGTTGGAGGCTTCCCATTGATAATGAAGCTGATCTGTTGCTTGAAATAACTCAGTAGTTACTGGGCCTTGGAAAAAGAGAAAGCAAAAACTTGACCTAGCATAGGGCTTTGAGCTTCTTTCTGTGAATGAGACCACACATATTCCAGACCCTGTAGTCTGGGCTGTTTATACATTTTACGTTACACACATCTCTTTCAAAAGCTTCCTTGTTCATTATAATGCACTGATGTCAAACTGTCAGTGCAGATGTCCACTGTAGGAGCAGAAGAGCTCTGAGGTCCACCATACAGAACCAAGAGGAGATTGCTCTCTTAGGGGCTGAGTTCTCTTCTCTGCTTTTTATCCTGATGGTACTGTGCTGGTATAAAACCAGTGTAAAGAAATGAGACTTAATCTGTTAATATTTACAATGTCCTCATGGTAAACATTTTATTTTAGCTATTTCTGAAAGTTTCATAGTAAGAAAATCAAGGTTTTATGGCAACTTAAATGCATGCTTTACTGTGCTATAATATTGTTGGAATGATTTTACTTGTAACTTCAAGTAGATCTCAACAATTGCACAAGAGTAATTTTGAGAGAAAGACCATCTCAACGTGTGTATAGAGAGTGTCTGTTAATTAAAGTACTTGGGGAAGGGAAAAATAGATCCCAACCTTATCAACTCCTGAAAATTTATCCTGTAACAGGTGAGCTAAAAGAATGATGATAGCTACCAGCCTTATTAAGGTGCATGTACTCTGTGTAGGGCAACAATCAGAATCCAGATAAACTGCAGACATCCCACTCGTCTGATTTAATTCAGACAAAGATGAAGCACTAATGGTGGTGTGACCTGCTCACTGAATGATAAGGTGAAGACTCAAAGGTAGGATAGTAACAGGAACATTACTAAGCACTAGCAAATCTCCCTTACAGACATCCATCCAGGGATATTTATTTTTTGGTTCTAAGTATGTGTGCTAAATAATGATCACATAATAGCTAGTTAGTACACTGGCATTTGAGCATTAGAGAGACTGATCAGATTGATCGGATATTTTCATCCTTTGCTCCTTGCTTTGGTTAGCTAATATTATTTTTTTTCCTAAAAATTACAGACTATGTATCACAGAATTCTTGCTCTATGATTTTATATATTCTCTTGGGGAAAACCAAAACCAAACAAAAAACAACAAAAAAACCCGCAAACAAACTGGAAAGCAGAGACTTGCTGTATGTGTGTAAGCAGCCTCTGCTGTGTACCTCTATTAATGTCTATCTCACTTTTGCTCTCTTGGGATATAGTAAATAGGGATGTGCCAATTTCTATAGTCAGATTAGCAGTATGTTTTATTTTTAAATTTTTAATTCCTAATCCTTCTCCTATTTAATGATAAAAACTGAGCAGAATCCTCCATAATGCAATAGTAGAAACAGGATGATGGCATAGCTTCTTTGGTTTCTTAAACTATGCCTGAGTATCAAAGCACTAGCCAGGAATAACTAGTAGGCAACCACAAGCACACTTACATTTAGGCAGGACAGTGGTTAAATTAACTAATATTTTGAGAATGCTACGGTATTTAGCAACCAGGCATGGTTTCCAGCACTTCATTTTCTGTTATGGAAATAGACCAAGTACTTTGTTTTACATTAACATCCATCAACACCCCTGTAAAATTTTAAGGGATTAAATTTTTAGAGCTGCTGAAAATGAACAGCTTCATTTGTAACTAGAAGAGCTCTGGATTTCTGAAAATCAGGGCCCTGTCTGCATTTAGCAATTCTGACTCATATATGGCTTAGAGGCAGGAGTTGCTGTGTCTCCATCTTATATTTGTTGGATTCCACCTGTCTCAGGAAAAGGCTGACCAGTGCCTCCCCCTCTTTATTCAGATCAGAGGTATTCGCATTCTCTGTGTTGCCATCTCTCAAGATCATATCATGTGTCTCATACTGGCTCATACTAACTGAAACTATCAGCTCTTTGAGTCAGGAAAATATAGGAGAAAAACAACTTTTGTCTTTGTTTAAGTAAGTTTCCAATTCCTATCCTTACAAAGAAAAGATGAGAATATTATCAAGGTTACCAAAAATGTTTGAAAATTGGATGGCAAATAAAAAGAACTCAAAGATACTAATTTTTAAAAGTTGGGGGTTTTTTTAAGCTAATCTCATGATGGGGACTTAAACTTGGTAATTTGGGGTTAATTACATTTCAGGCTGACCCTTCAGTTTGTACTTTCGAAAGAAATAATCTCATTGTGAGAGATACATATTTATTTTTTTAAGCTAGGGCAAGGTAACACAAAATATATTCATGGGTGAAAAATGTAGGTAAAATAACATGAAAATCAGATTCACATTAGTTGATGTGAAAACTATGATTCTTCGATACGAAATGCTCTTAACGTCAGTAAGAACTGTTCTTGTAAACTCTTGTATTATTAGTTTATCCAGCTGTGTCCCTGGCTGCAAGCATATAGTATTAAAGGTGAGGCTGCAAACCGGCAATGTCAAGTTTCATAGTGAAAACTGGTTTATCTTTTACTAACAATCTTAGCAATGTGCAGTGACCTGCCCTTGGAGTAGTGGTTTAACAACCTTTGCCCAAGCACTCTGTGGCTCTTCTTATATCTTTAATAGTTTACTTGATGGACTATGAAGAACTGCCAGATGACAGTTCTATTTCATTTTTGTCACTGCATGGCTCTCCATTTTTCTCACAGTCTTTTTCTCAAGGGCACAATTCTGTAAGTCAATGTGGCAGTGTTCAAGATAGGTATTGCTCTTTCAGCTATTGTATCTTGATGCAGCATGTGCAAGTTTCAGATATGTTGAGATTCCGGGCCTTCAGTAAAATAAAAACATAAGGAATTTTATATATTCTTATGTCCTTCTCACTGAAGAAAACCTGAAATTATGGGACGTGGATATTACATTTGGAAATTAGTTGAAAACATAGTATAAAACACTCTGTGTTTATTAATGAATCATCTAGCAAATCGTATTCCTTTATATATGCTAGGAAAATGAGCTTACTCATTAGAAATGTCTATGCCTTTACTGACAGTGCATACAGGGGAGCAATTAAAAGAAAAAGAAACAGAAGGTGTGAAAGGAGGAAACCAGACTGGCCAGAAATTCCTGTCCAGTTTTTCAAAGAGCATCCAACATTTCATAAATTTCTCTGCATGACATATTACATGTACAAAAATCTGCATTTACAGTTATAGCATAGATTTGCATTTGTAAATTGAGCAATTAAAGGTAGGTGTGTCTGTTCATATAAGTGTATTTCCATATATTTGTGCAAATCCGTGGATTTTGCTCTTCCAAATGGTTCCAGGTGTATAAGTTGTGGGAACACATTTTGGTATTCTTTGTTGCACTTTTTCCATTTTGACTTTTAGGTTATGACTTGTCACATGGAGTCTCAAGCCTTGATAGTTAACTTCATGTCAACAGACATTTTATAACCACTTAGATTGCAGTAAAACATGGTTTGCTAAGCACAGAGACAGAAAAACTCATATTTAACAAATGCAATGTGATTCATAGCACATCTGTTGCTATTCTATAAAAGTGAAAAATGTTAAAGTGTTTTTTTCTAGGATTAATTCCTTGTGATTATACCTATATCAACCCCATGCTATTACTTGGCCCCAACCCTTATTTTAAGTTCAGTACTAGTGGACCTCTTCCCTCGTGAAGAGATGTGATGGGTGGCATAGGTCTAGCCCCTGCTCCCTGTTCCACACTGGAGTATCAGAGGAGGAAAACCAAGTTCCTTGTCATACATGTAGAACAGGAAGCACAGCAAGGAAGCACAGACCTTGGGACTGACACGTTACAGTTTTCTCCTTGTGTCATATGCAAAGTGCTCTTTGGAATTGCTTTTCGGCCTTTTGGATCTCAGATGCAAAACGTCAGTGAAATGTCTGGGACAACATAAATCATTAAGAGCCATTGTTTCAGGCTGTTTGCAAGCTCATATTTTTTATTTTTAGACCATAAGGGCAATAAACTTATTTTTTAATATATAAGTGTGGAGTTTGACGAAATCCTTGTCTTAGTTTGACTCTTAGGAACTGAGGCTTGTATTGATAGTTTTGTGTCTATGTCTTTTTTTTTTTAATAAACTAGATGCAAAACTAACCAAGATATCTGTGGTTGCACTATAAATGCAGATTTGTACTTTTCTGGACCGCACACTCATTTTGTTCATCTGAGTATTTTTCTCCTGCTCTGTTGACTGGTATGGTATCAGAGACATGGCTTCTTCTCTTTGTGTGAATATCATCCTATCCTCCAACTTATAACACTGTCACAACTTTCCAGCTAACCGTGAACCTGCCTACTCACACTGAAGACATCCTGGAAAGTTATACAGATGTGCTACACTTAGACGTGAAATGATAGTCTCTGTCTCATTACGTCTATTACATATTTTGTAAAACTTTTCCCATTACAGTTTATTGTTCCTCAGTGAATATATTTTGGTTCCTGTTGATTATATATGTATAGTCTTTAAATTTTATTGAATTATTTATTTATGCTTTTGTTTCAGTTGGATATGTTATGAAGTCTTTATATATATATGTCATATATATATAAATCTTTTATACATATATAAAACTCTTAATCATCTGGGGCAGAAAAGTCAGTCTGAAACCACCTCTAGGCCAGCTTCTGAATTGAGGTAAACACCATAAATCTTCAAGCTTATTTTTTAACATGAATACACTCCTGCATCAAATGGGAATTCCTGGTAAATTAAAGACAAACTATCACAGTTGTCTTCTGTGTCAGAATAAAAAAAATAGAAATTATGTGTTGCTCTTCTATTTGAATCAGTTTTGAAGTAAATGTGGCTAAAAGCCTTGTGAGCCTGCAGTGCCAGCTCTATCTTGGCTTCTAACTTTCCTGAGGTATCAGAATATCCTGGGATTTAAGGTTGTTTGTTTGTAGGAACAGTGAATAAGAAGTACTTGAGCATATTGTTCAAAAACCCCACTGCAGGCAGCAAGACAATACAAGGAGTGCATCCTGCTTTTTCTATAAATCGCCCTGATGTGGGAGCAGGGAGTTGGGAAGGAGTCCTTTTGGCCACAAGGGATTTCACCTGCAGTGAATGTGTCAAAGGCCATGAAAATTAGGAATTGGCATCAAATCATGTGGAAAGAGGAAAGTGGCAAGTCAGAGCTGAATACATTACAATATAACCACATTGCAAGGAGAAACATTCTCCACAAGAAAGAGAAGAAATGTTGGACAACAGCATGTCTCCTTCCCCAGCACGTGACTCAGAGCACACCCAGCTCATGGGTAAATCTGCCACTATGACTTTCTTTGTTGACAAGGTGGTTTTTTCTGCAGGCTTAGAGTGGGATTGCTCAAGCAAGAGCAGTGCTCTGCAGGATCAGAGTCTCTTGTGCATCAGTCTACAAATGACATTGGGCCTGAAAGGATGCCTTTACATTTCCACTACAAAATTTAAATTCTGCCAGTATTGCTCCTATTAAGTTTCAAAAAAATGGGTATGCAATAATCACAGGAGTTTTCCAGTGTTGTTTGAGTTTGGTCCTTAGACCACAGCAAGAATTGTGAAATTCACTTGTGTTTTCTCTTGCTTTGACATTAAAAGTTTTTGTAGGATCTTTTAAGTATTTTTATAACTACTATAAATCATGTAAAATGATATTCACGAATGATTGGTATGTAAATCTTTGAGTTCTTGAAATAGATTTTTTTTTATCTGTAGTATGAACTTAATTGTATGTATGTGAGAAAGTCACTGTTGCTTGATGCCACTGGCTAGTTTGTAACCATCATATGATTGGTGCTAAGAGAAACTTAATTTGAATATAGGTTTCTCTGTTTAGGCTTGCAATTTGAAACACTAGCTTACTTGGAATTTCTGTCAATTTTTGTCTTTGCTGAGCTCCTCTGTTCCACCAAGTGAATTAAACGTCACCATTTTTTTCTCAGAACTCTGCAGAATAACATTAAAATCTAGCCCTGGGGTATTACTGGAGACAAATAACTTAAACTCTGGTATAGGGAGCACAGTCAAATCAAGATTAAAAATGTCCAGTTTGTATTCAGGTTTGTACTTTTTCTGCAGGAATGAGAAAAGCAACAAGAGAAAACGTTAAAAGAGAACCTTTTTATTTTGTAAGAGCATGAATGCTTTTCATAGTTCATAGTTCATAGTTCATCTTCTCATCGGTGAAATAGATAACACTTCTGAAGATATCTTTTCTCCTGTTTGTATAGTGCATGGGGCTCTGTTGCTACTGATTTGGAGATATCATTAACTGTATCATCAGTGTCATTAACATTGTTATTTTTATATTTTTAAAAATACTTTAAATAGTCTTAAGTCTTATCCTCTCTGAGACTTTTTCTGATTCTGTTTCGTATGCACTGCTGTGCATTTTCACTAGGGCCCATGGGTTTGATTTATACCTCATTTACATCAGTAGGATTTGGTTTGGATAAGGAATCCTACTTAAAAATGTAAGACTGGGTCACACTAAAAATTTGTCTAGCCCTTTTTCTATAACTGTCACTGGCTGTTACTAGGAACAGGAACCGAGCAGACATAGTAATACGGCAATATTATGGCAGACCACATATACTACAGTATGTATTTACAGATTACAACAACTTGTGCCCTAAGGATCTCTAGAGCCAGAGACTAGAACAGTGGGGTTTATGGACTTACTTCCATGAACTTGCCTAGTTCTATTTTACCCCACTTATATCTTCGTCAAAACAAAAAAAACCCTGGCTTACCCAATCAGTGCCATGTATTTTATGTTGCAAGTAATATTACAAGAGAATGTACATAACATGTAAACACTCTTGACAAAGAGGTGTTGTTTTTTGAAATAATAAAGTGAATGTCTTCAGAAACATGAGGAGTTATGCTGCAATACTAACTCATAAATACAGTATAGAGAATAAATGGCTATGTTACAAGAACTTTTTGCAGAAGTAAATCTAGTGTTTGTAGTTAGTGATAAACTGGTGTTATGAGCAGCATGGCACTACAAAAACAGGGAATGCCATAGAAAGCATATGCAGCACACGTGAAATAATCTTTTTCTTGTAATTGGTGCTAGTAGAACTCAGTTGGAATAGGACATCTGGTTTTGGTACCTCAGTCAAGAAAATGATGAATCCATGGGACGGTCTAAAAGAGAGCAAAGGGAACAATCAAAGATCTGGAAAGCATGGCCTATCAGACCAAAGAGAAAAACAAAAGGAAGAATTTACCCTCGGTTGTCCATTGGAGAAAACAAATTCACTTAAATTGCAGCAAAGTAGAATCAGATTAGGTATTAGGAACAATATTCTTAAAGTAGAATGTGTCACCCTGAAATACAGCAGCATCCCTGTGACTGGAAGTTTGCAAGAGCACACTAGGCACACATCTCTCAGGAGTAATGCAGGTTTAGCTGATTCTGCTATGGGACAGTGGAGAGAATTTGCTGGCTTTTTGATGTCCCTATGACACACTGATGTTATAAGGCTCATTGAACTTACTGTATCCTGACAAACCTAGCTTTGTTATAACCCTATTAAGCCAAATGCTCTGTTTGATTGTTTACTACAATAGTGCTAAGGGACCATCCAAGAACCCACATGCTCAGCAAACATGTAATGCTGTTTTGCAACAGCACTAAATAGTTTACAATTTAAGTGGATAGCATAGATGTGGGATAGTGGAAAGAGCTGTAAAATATACTAGGAAACACAGAGATAATTTGAAAATATTCATGTCTTTTAAAAGCATCTGTGTCCATTTTAATCACCTGCAAAACATGATTGTCACAATTCTCAGTGTCTTAGAATAGGCATCTGTATGATACTGAACAACTGCAACGGGAAGAGAAATCATTTTGTACAGATATCTACCGCTTGAGACCAACTTCCTTGTTCTGCATTCACATAGCATCTTGGCTGGTGTTTCTGAACATTATCGCAATTGAAATCACATATGAAATGCTGCACTTTTTGAAAGTGAATAGCAATAAATCATAAAATAAGTACTTTAACAAGTAATTAAAATCACAAGATTTAGATGTTGAAGCTTGTCTGAGCAACCATCCATAACCTCAGGTGTGTGTCTGAAGGTTATGCAGAACAGAAATCTTAGGGAAAAGTCTTTCTCAGGAGATTTCACGTACACCTCGCTTTACATTAGTCTTGAAAGCAGAATACAACTATTCAAGTTTTTTTCTGTTTTTCCTGGCTTTATACAAGTTCATATTTTTAAAGCATTCATCACTTTCTTGCCTAGCATGAGAAAGAGGCTTGATTCTTTAACAAAGTCACAAAGAATTAAAATAGTGTCAGAAAGAATATCAGCTAAGCAAATGGCTGTAATCTATCTATCTAGCCATTCTGCATTTGTTGAAATGGTATGAGGACCAGGTTCTCAAGTAATATAACTTGACATGGATGTCATTTGTCTTGCAAGATCTATGCCAAATTACACCCACTAAGGAGCCTTCCTTATGTTTTCCAAATTCCTAAGGAAGAGGGAAGGGCTTAAGTGAGTTCTGCGATTAACTGATATGAAAGTTTAAAAAGAATTAAGGATGGTGGTGAGGTTTGTTTTTCATAGTCATCAATAAGAAATAGGTGATCAATTGCCCCGTTGTCATTTTACTGCAATCAGCAGTGCTCTGGCTCACAAAACATGGCATG
This sequence comes from Aptenodytes patagonicus, assembly GCF_965638725.1. NCBI lineage: Eukaryota > Metazoa > Chordata > Aves > Sphenisciformes > Spheniscidae > Aptenodytes > Aptenodytes patagonicus. The sequence goes on along the minus strand of NC_134955.1, from coordinate 38,870,609 downwards.
TGACACCTGTCATGTTGATCTGCTGAGGCAGTTACATGAGAAAGAACGAGAAAGTATTAGCATAACATTTCCAATACATATTTGACTTTGGAAATTTACAGCTGAAGTATGTGGGTCATAGCTCACAGTCACTTGCTTTCATAATGTTTTACATATCCCCAAGATGTTTGGAAGTCATATACATTCCTCAAATCAGTTTTTTTAATATATTTGACAGTCTCAAATTTGCTGTGGATGGGACAACATTTAACATGTGCAATGTGAAAATACATATTCATAATACAAAATCTAAAGTATTATAATTTCGGTTTATTCATGTCTGTGAGAACATGGCAGGTGAAAGATGGATAAGAGGAGGTTAAGTGATGTTCTTGTAGATTTGCTATGATGTGTAAGATAAAAGACACCCATTAAATTATATATCTTATTTATGGAGAAGGAGAAGTAGCCCCTATGGATTGTCAAATACCATATGAAATATCGCCAAGCATAGTAATGTGTTCTTGCTAATAGTTCTATTGTTTGTCTGGGACCAAGCAGTAAAATAGATATTCAAAAGATATTTAATGTGTCTAGGTATTTTGAAGCCATTTTCTGTTGGTTTGTTTGTTTTTATTAAAATAGTACTTCTTCATTACATTTATCTGTGATTCAAATAATTTTAAAGGTAAAAATATATACAAAATAAATTGTTGTCAGCCTGTCAGTTTGGAGCCAAGACATTAAAATAGCTTTTGGATTGTGACTTATATTTACAAAGCTGTTAGGCTTTGATATTTTTTATTCCTTTAATGAAATAATTAAAACATAGTTAAACTCTGTCTTCTGCTGGAAAGCATTTCACAGCATAAAAGCACAACACAACAGAACTGGCAATATTAGATGCTCTTTAGTTTGAAAAGATCAACCATTTGACGACTCACAGACTTTGCCGCACTTGCTTTTCCTAGAAGTGATGTAACCATATCAGAAAAAAAACCCCAAACCAACCAAAAGCATTTGGGCAGTATAAGGTCATCTGCATTGCTTTGGTCATCAGTGTGTGCAAAAGGAGACTTTAATTTCCAAAACTGTTCATCTAACATATTTAATTAGAAAGAAAACTTCAGACTAACAGGGCTAATCAGAAAACAATTTGTTCACAAGATACAGCATAAATCACAACTGCTTAACGAAGAACAATCTTCATTTTTTGTATTTATTGACCAAACACTTATTGGTTTTAGTTTATTGACTTTGGTTTATTATTTTTTTTTTTTTTAATATAAAAGAGTATTTTTGTATTTGAAATGACCAAAGCATTTTTTGCAGTGTCTTAAAGGATCAAGAGTCTGGTTCTAAATAATCATGATTTAAGAAGAAAATATCATAAAGAATTAGAATTTATGTAAGACACCATGCAGTTATTTCATAATCATCTATTTGCAGAAGCAAACACCATCCCAGCTTTTGCAACTGCCCTACACATAGGACATGCATTGCACTTGGTAATACTAAAGGGAATGTCTCCTGTCAGCTAACTCCACACTGCCTTGTGAAATATGGGTTTCTCCACATATAACATTGTCTCCTCTGACAGAGACAGAACCCTGGACTTACGGTTTTACTGGTAAAATAATTCTGACTTTGTTATGCATTCTTAGAAGCAGTCACACATACAAGATGAAGGTTTGTTATTTGTCTCCCAATTTCCAAATTTCATTTGTAATTCTGCTGAAAAGTGGCATTGGACAATAAAGCCTATGTGTTACACAATATTGGACTTGCTGGCATTAAATATTTAAATTTTACGGGCTTATAGCTTTACGAGTGTGTAGGTTTTTATCCTCTGCTTCCTACTAAGATGTCAAAATCCTTTTGCCAAATCAATCTACCAACTCACTTCTCACTTAGAAACCCAGGTTAGGAATGTGTGAGCTAGATGATAGGTGATTCTACACACTAAGTATGTTAAAACTAAGTATAAACTTGCCTATAAGGTTCACTTTAGAGTTTATCTGGTCCCCAAAATGTTTTTTTATTAATGCACATTAACATTTTGGCATACCACAGTAATACTGATTTACTGATTTCACTGGCCTTCATTTTTGTTGTTCTGTGGAGATTTTATTAGTATTGAACTTCCAGTGCTTGAAAAATACTAGGCGTATTTCTGAGTCTAAGTATCTACCTCAATGTACAATGTGAGCTAACAGACCAAATGAAGGATATAGGCTCTGATTCTGGACTTACAAATTAGTTCATCTGCTGAAATCAGCATTAATGATGAAGTAGTACATTTTGTTATGCCCCCTTTGCAGATAATGGCACTTTGTCTATAGTGAAAATTACAGTTTCAAATGCATGATCTGTGTTCAGCTTTGTCACTCCCACTAGTACAAACACTGGCTATTAAATTTAAGTGGCCAAGGTTACACTGCAGGATAATTTTTCAATGATGACTGAATAAAATTGATCAAACTCTTTTAAATTTATTTTTTTTAATAAGTACCTTGATTGGAGATGTTCTCAAAAGCAAAAGTTTCCTTTTCTCCCCTCTCTCAAAAATTCTTACCTGTGAAACTTTACCTGGCTGATAGTCATACAAGTCTATAACTGTACACCTCATTTGACCTCTAACCTAATATTTAGGTTTATAAAATACTTTTAAAACATTTCCATATTGAGGTCATTTTTATTCCTTATAGAAGGTTACTTTTAATCTATTTCCATCTGTTTGAATCTGTGCATCTAGGTACTTTATTGTAAAATTAAGTTCTTGTATTCTGACATTGTTGCTAGTATATCCTTGCTTTAGGCTGTGCTCTCGTGGTATGATTTAGCCTTAACTTCAGTGTCAGGTCTAATGATGAGTTTTCCACTGCCTTTACATGATTCCATCTTGCTGCTTTTTTCCCCCCCTCTTAGATTTGTACTTAATCCATTTGTGTTATTTCACTTCTTTACGTGCATGGTAGCTGTACAACCTCTACACTTTGACTCAGCTTTCTGCTGGAGACGCTTTTAATTTCCCTGTTGTTGTTTGTTGTGCTCAAGACCTTTACCTTTGGAATTCTCCTGTGACTTTTTTTTTTACAAGGTGTTAGAAAGAAATAATTCCCATGGGTCTTTAATCCCACTTTCTTGCTGCTCTGGAGAATAGCTTTTTTGATGTGCTCTTTAAGTGAATGATTTGCAGAAGGGAGAGTATAGATAGGTAAATAACTCATTCATACTACTGATCAGGCTGTTCCCTAGTGGAAAAAAAAAACAGATAAAAGACAATTATGCTAACCTCTATAAATCCTTTTTGTATGCTCTGGATCCAAAAAAAAACCCAAACCACACTAATAAAATACTTCAAATGGGTATTTATATAAAATCTGTCGGGAAATCAGCTAAAGTTGTAAAAAAGCCTTCCTTGAGCCTCACCAGAAGAAATAACAAATTTGCTTTGTTTACCTGCACACTTCCTGCATGAAAACATATGTAAATCTTTTCTTCTCCATCTGCAATTTTATATGTCCCTATAAAATGCTGGCATAGTGAATAGAGCAGCAGAGTCACATAAGCGTTTTTTAATTACTTGGGCACCATCCTGAAACTGCTTTATGCAAGGGCTACAACAAGAATCATGGTGTCATAAGCCTCATACAAAAACTTTTGCTGATTGTTAGAGGCATTGTTTGCACAACCTAACTGGAAACAAAGTAAACACAACGGTGAACTGTTGAAACCTTCAAAGTAGAAATTCTCAGCAGAAAATTTCAGTTGCAACTTTCAAAAAGTTTGCTGTTCATGTAGCGGGGTATTCCCAATGAGGCACTCATTTACTTTAACAAAAAAAATGGGACCGGAAGGCTATTTTTCTCCCTCCTCTGTATTTAAAGCCTTCCAATAATATTTCTGTTTCACCACTACTTGAAGTTTTATTGCATACATGGCGTCTGTTGGCAAGTTGGAATGAAACTCTGAGACACCAGAAGAGAACCAAACCTTCTTTAGTGTCTGAAACCCAGCTCCAAATGCCTGAGCAAACATCCTATTGTACACACAGGGTCCCTGGTGAGAAACCCGGCTCCAGGAGAGAGTCCTTCCCACTGCAAGGTTTTGTGGGGAAATTTATGAGCCTGTCATTCTATCAGTTGAAAGGGTTTCCGTTTTTGGCCTAACGCTGTGAGTTTAATATCTAAAGTTTTGGAAGGGAAGTGATTTGTTTCATTTTGCTTAGGCCTTTATGTGGCTGAATTATATTTCAGTAATCCCCAGTATCCATAGCTACAGTACTTTCCCACTGACACAGCAACACTTCCTGATAAAGTTTCCCCATAACTCAGCCAGCAAGCTTGTCTTAACTCCAGCTTCTGTTTCTCCAGTTAAAGCTAATTACACTTATACAGCACAGGGCTTTCCACTTCCTCCTTTTCTTGGGGTGCACAATTGCCAAGAAGATCTATATCTGCCAGGAAAAAAAAATCCTGAAAGTTGGTGCCAATTAACAAAACAAATACGTTGCAACTTAATGAGTACCCAGCAGATCAAACCTGATCTTGCTCAACAGAAAGGTGGTGTAGGAGTAAATAAAGGGCAGCACTTAGCCACTGGCAGAAGGGGAGGGCATATTGTTTTACCAGGGAATGCATTTCTGCTTTGCTTTACTGGGTACAACCATGCACTTTCTCCCCTTCAGACCCTGCCCACAGTGCCTAATTAATTCACATCAATTTTGAAAGAATACATGATTAGCTGTCCTAAGGCTAAGCAGTAGCATATTGAGTCACACGCTAGAAGGCCTAGTTTGGGCACTGGCTCAGGATGGCAGGATCCTTGCCAACATAAGAAGCTAAATTGGTTGCAGGGCAGGGGGTGGGGGGCTTGCCAACTAACTGCCTCGCCTCATGGCACCATCTGCCAATTTGTAGACTGATGTTGGCATCAGATCTGAAAGAGCCACTTATCCACTTGTACAGCTATAGGCCACAAGAGTGAAAGGAGAAACGTTTGAAAATAAGGAGGCAGTTGACTAAAAAGCGCATCTCGTCTAGCACAATGCCTATCAGGTTACTGTCTACAATACTTTATCATCAGATATGGGTATTTCTTAAGAAATAAATGAATCCGTGTTTATCATATCTTCATACCTCAGATTGCAAAGAACCTAAGATTAAATCTCCCAGATGTAAAGACTTACCTGTTTCATACATATAATGGCATATACAATACTAAAATCCCTCAAATCTTATCCTGTGTGAGGTAGCTTCCAAAACTTAAAATGAATTCTTCGCTGAAATAATCTACCTCAGGCCTTCAAAAGTAGTCAGATAAGTAGAAAAGCATTCTTAAAAGAATGTAAATTAATTTCAAAGTTACTTCAGGGGTAAGCTGGATAAGAACCAGACGTTTCATGAAAGATATTGTGTTCTTTGAAACCATTCCTTCTCTTAGGGTCTACCTCAATTCAACATTATGTCAACAGGATCCTGTCAGCTTGTACCTGGCCAGGACTCCTTCACCCTTTTCCATCTAACAAGAAAACTGAACCTAAGCTTCTTAGATGCCCACCTCTGTGCAATGATTCATATCTCAAGTTCAATGCAACCCTATAATGGTGAGAGAACAACTATAAATGTTGATGCTAAATGCAAGATCATCTACTATTAAGAAGAAAAGGTACTCACAAAGACAGAAAATCAGTAATTGTTATGTTGTTTAGATGCTCCATTTATTTCTAGACATGGTTCTGACCTTGACTTCATCTATACAGCTTTTAATAAGTTTTGTCCTGGAAATCTGAGATACCTTTTTTCCCTTTGTAGCCCCTATGGAACAATGTCAGCAAAAGAGGAGAATCACTGGAGTGAAAAGAGAGTTTGCAGGAGTCTAAAATAATGTAACATCAGAGGAAAACTATTTGCTTGCAATTTCTTATTGCAGAAAGTCAGCATAAGTCCTGTTTGTCTTTTACTTTTTTGGAACACTGTGAAAGATCCATTTAGTTGTGTAAATACAGTAGCTTGAGATCAGTAAGTCCTACCGCCCTAAAACTTTTCCCCAAAACAAAAAGAACTATGAAAGCCAATCTGAAAGACATGGAACATATCCCATCTCCTTCCCCTTTCCTGAAAAATCCTATCGTTAAAACCATACATTAAAAAATACAATTGCATTTCTTAGTTTTGATTACAGAAATGTCCTGGTTGCACTCTCAGGTTGTACACAGGTAGATAAGCTCCAGTACTCCCTTGGAGTGTGCACTTGCAGGGCCGCTTAACAGTGGCAACTCCAGTCACATGAGGATCCCGCCAGGAAAAAGGAAACCTTCCCTCATGTGGAGACACTGCAAGAGTTCTGCACCAGTCCATGATGGGAGGCTATACGGCTCATATTTCTAGTTGACACCTTACTCATAAATTGGCCCCTAGAGGCCATTGGTAACTGTCTTAAATTAGAGCAGCCTAGAGCAAAGTGCCTGAGGCTGCTTCAGTTTCCACCCTAACTGATCTGGCATTAGGAAAGTCCTAAGACTACAGAAAAACAAAACCACCTTTGTACAATCCCCACCCTGCAGTGAGTGCTGAAATAAGCACTCAAACTCAGTGAAGGATTTTGGAAACTAGATAGATAAACAGACCTCCAGAGCAATATTTATTGCTCATTTTGTTTCTTTTAATGATTTTTATACATTATAATGTAACCACAAAAGCACAAAAATATCTAAATATCTTGGACGTTTGAGGTTTTCTTGTCCGCTGTCCCACAGTTCATTTGTGTTGTATTTTGTGTATGTTCTGTCATGAGCACACACCGTGTATATTAATTAGTAAAATTTTGCTTTGTTTTACACTATACTTTACCTGCACATATTTACAATGCTGGTTAGAGCTTGTACGCATCTGTAGTGTCCTAGGAGGATTAACATTTTCTTTCCAGGGTATTACATTAGACCTATTAAATTATTTTCAAAAGACATTAAAATATGGTATAGATCGGGGTGGGAAAAGGAATGCAGCCTCTTTAATATTGAATGATACATATTAATATTTAATGGAGTAAAAGATACATCTTGGTTTACGTTGCTGCTTACAGGAAAATGGGTGATGTTAATCTGCACTGAGTTACCTAGAGAATAGTCAAAGTGGTGAAAAGTACAAAAGTACAATGTGGTGAAACATCGCAACTCGAATCTGTCATGTACTGGAGACCATGTTGTTGTTAAATCTAGAAGAACAAATAGAATTTTTTTTTCAGATTTATAAAAAAGTTTGGAGGAGCCAAACAAACATCTCTGAGTTTGAGTAAAAGTGTCTGTCGCTGAGGGGACAGGACCAAACCAACAAGATATATGCCATTTATTTTAGAGGACATGAGAAAGTTATTTAGCTGAAAATTCTTACAATTAAGAGATAGGAACTTTTGCTAATGTGATTATTTTGGCAAACAGTGTTCAGCAGGAAAATCTTACTGTCAAGATTTTTATCTTAATGTTCAAACCGAATGAAACTAAAATTAGCGGAATAAATGGAAAGTCAGGGAGAAAACAGAAATGCGGAAGCAAAGAGGTTATGGTGTAAGGAAGGTGTGAATGTGACCCAAGAAGACCAAGAAGAAACTTAGAATAAGCAGTCACAAAGCACCCTTCACACAGCTCTTCTGCGCCTACCAATTGCAGCACATATGGTCCTTTAGCAGAGGGTCTCAGAACAGCGGGTTAGTTTACATACCATATGTATGCAATTGGTAGGCACAACGGGGTTGCGTTAAGGTTATTGCATCTGCCCTAATTCGGAATTCCCTTGTATTTTTAGGTTTATGTCGGACAGTAATGTTATTTTAACAGCTTTTGTGTTAAATTTCACATGTTTTTTTAAACAACATTATAGCTTCCTTTATTTTCTTTTTATTAATTTTGACTTTGTAATAGGGTCTCTGGAGACTTAAAATTGAAACACGTTGTAGAATGATGGCTGTTAGAAGTTCCATACTCCCAGGAATGTTTATCAGCTAAATCCCATGCTGTCTGACTGCTGTCTATTTAACTGAGTACTTAGTATTTTGCATTTCCAGTATTTTCAGAATGTGTGTGATCTGTGGATTATTTGCAGAAGAATTCTTGGAAATAATTTTTTTGTTCTGAATTTCTATCAGAAATGATTTGTCCATGGGAGTTCAGTAATATGAGAACAAGCAGTTTTGGTTGGACAGTGTGGTCACTGATGATATCTATTTTGTACATAATGAAACCCTTACAATCAAGTTGGGTACGATGTAATCCTTACAATCAAGTTGGATATTTTACAATAACATCAAAAATTCATCTTCTACCAGTATTTTCAGAACCCTACCTAAAATATTAATGGCTAATATTCTCATGTGGTGCTTAGGAAAAAATACTTAAGAGATATGGATAACATAAAAATGTATTTTTGCAAAACTTTCATAACATTGTGAGGGAATTTTGCACTATTTTTGCTCTTTTGTAATCAATTCATGTAAAGAAAATTGAATGGTCTGGAAAGAAGTGTTTAATGGTCTCCAACATATACACAAATTTTCTGGTAATAATATATCTGTTGCTTCACTTAATTTTATTTTTATCCACAGTATGTTATCCACCACCACACAGAGGAGACAAGCAGTGCTCCAATATGCAGATTGCAAGGTGAAGTATACTTCAGACAATAACTTGTAGCAGTTACTGGAACAGTTTAAGCGTTGGTTTACCTCTAACTTCCTAGTGCCAGGATTAATAATGTCTGGCAATTGCATCAATATGGTGAAAGCAACAGGAGATGGCAAGCACATTCACATAACACATTTCAAGCATATCTTAAACTTTTTTGTAAATACCTTTTATGGTAGACAAACAGTGGAAAATTATTATCCTTGCACTGAAAAGCTGTGGTTACTTCACCTTCCTTCCAAAGAGAGTGAACTCCTGCAAAGTTTAATGCAGGCTAGTAGTGTAGTTTTTAAAAAGGAAAAGTAAGAAGTAATTGGACAGTGAAATTCCATAGCTTGTGATGACAGGCTACAAAGCTACTGGAGTTGGGAAATACAGTGCAGGTGAAAAACACCCCTGAGGACATACCACAGCATATGTGCATGTAAAAAGCACTAGGACTTTGCTGCTAATCAGGTCATCTGTTCTTTTGAGACTGCAATCTATGCAAAGGAGTTTTTCCCACATGGCATAGTTTCTCACATTCAAACCTGGAGGAAATTAGGTAGGAGTTTGATTATTTAAATTATAGCTACACATACAATATATATAAACATCACCTATTGACCTAGATATTTTATATTAGTCCAGAAATTATAGAAATTTATATCAAAGGCAAAAGGCAATTATCTAAGGTCTAAGTTTTAATTTTCTGTGAAATCTGACAGCAAAAGCCAACTCTTGCATGGGCTGAGCAAGCATTCCTGAACGTGGGAAGAAAATCTTGGAAAGTCAATGAGGAGTACACTGTAAGTTTAAATGGAGATATCTTTAATGTGGGGAAGCAAAAAAATCCCCAAACTTTGAAAACCTTAGAGTTCAAAGACTTACACAGTAGTCCTGTAAAATGTTGGATCCTCTGAACTTTAAGTATACATCCAAAAGACAACAACTTTTACATCTGATTTCATTCAGCAGAAACAGCTCCTAAAGTTAACCAGTAAGAAAGGACCAAGTCACTTTGAATTTGTCAGCTAAAGGCATGCAGAGTTGAACTGCTCTGGAGCAAATGAACTTTCACATAGTAAAACACCCAGTAAGGACTAAGGGAATAAATGTTTTTCATTAACAGCCATCCAAGTAGTAAAATGAAAATATTCTAAACTTGTAAAATTGACCTGGCTTTTTAAGTCTCTACCAAATTCTGCAACTTTGGCAACTACTCTCCCTGTATAGACTGGTCTCTTGGTGACTTGTGAAAGTCTACCTTGTTTATTACTCCTCGTAAATTACTGCAAAAGGATGGAGATCTTCAACGTATTTAACCTGGTTTGATTGTGAAAGCAGGGGCCTCCGGGCCTATTGTTCCAATAACAGAATAACAAGTAGAAAAAAATAGAAAAATTGGTGCTGTGGAGTTTTGAATCAAGGCCCAGATCCTCTTGGAACTGCCATAGTATGTATGGGTCCTTGCCATGGATGTCTCTTAGCACAATATAAGTAAATGTATTCTAATCACAGAGGGGGCTGCACAGGTGATAGGCCTGTGGTTCCAGGACAGGAACCTTAATATGTTCCTCCTTATTCAAAGCAACAAGGGACTACTGTTCCTCGCTCCACAACTTTTTATCATTGTAACTAGGTAGATCCTGTAGTTACAAATGACCTTCTATTCTTCCGGTTGCTGCTTCTGCTGAAGCCAAGTAGTTGCCAGGGTAGGTGTAAACCTTCAAAATTGTAGGAATTCAAAATTATCACTAAAATAATTGACAAAAGGGTGATGTCCACTTCAGGTTACCATTCCTGTCTTTCTTCCTGGTAGCCAAAAAACGAAAAAAGTGGTCCACAAGAACATATTGATCTGAAGTACTTTCATGCTGAAGGAATTTCATGCCAGATTATGGATCTAGGAACTCTTTTCTTTACAATCCATTTATGATTGCTCTAGGATTCTTTTTTTTTTTTTTTTAAATAGCTTGGTCAGTCTCTGCAGAATGCAAGCAAGAAGTTGCTAACCCTTCTTGCAAATGTATTCTGAATAAAAAACTATGGAACAATATACTTCGTGACGAAGCCCAGAGAGGAAATCACTGAAATACAGCTTTGCTTAGTGTCAGTTATCTCATCGTCATGGCTGTATTCCTAAAGTAAGGTCTGTGTACAAAGGCATGTTTGCACTCACCTTCATGTATATATTGTCATTGCAAATAGACATCCAGGGAAGGCATATAAAAGCTGTTGTTTAGATTCATGACTACTCATTTATTCTTACAGATACAGATATTTTTCATGAAATCTCTCAAATATTTAAAAAAAAAAAAAGTGGCCAGAAATACCAACGTTACTATTTCATGGCTAGCCAAGTTAGTAGAAGAATCTAATGAACACATATATCCAGACTAGATGGAGAGTAATTGACAGGCTGATCAGTGGGAATGTTTTTTTAAGATTAAGCAAAAGGGTTCACTATTAAATATTATCTTTCTTTCCTCTTCAGGACTTCCAGAGAAAAAACAGAGAGGATCTGAACTACTTGGAAGAGTTCTTTTCAGATGTATTTTCATTAAAGCTGACAACTGAAATAGCTTTTTTGAGCCATTAGATTTTGTAGCACTGTCTAAAATTATTTCATGAAGTCTTTCAAGTTAAACATTTTCAATATCTTTTATCCATCTCTTTGTGTAGCTGTTTTCTCATTCTTAATAATTAACAAGGTGTATTCAGCCAGAATGTACATGATACTTGATGAGGAACGTTTTCATTTACTCAAGATTAATTTTGCTGCCAGTGTTTGTTTCTCACCGATTTGAAATTTATACCAAGGTGGAAGGCTTTGCACAAGACCTTTCATATTACTTAAGTCTCCAATTTGGTGGGCAAAGCCGAAGAACAGAGTGCTTCTGTCTGCTGCTGCAAATAGGCAGAGGTGAGAGTCCCTTGTGGATAAGCTGGGAGAGGGGCCATGGGATTCATTCTTATTCACTTCTGACATATTTTACAGGCTGGAAAAAGTAGCCAGGATAGGTCTGCACTCAAACATTTGGGTTCAGGGGGGGTGGGTTTAATCTGTTCCCCTTGCTGCTGTGTGCTGCCCTGATATGTGCGCAGAGGAGTGAATTTCAGCCAAGTTTAGGTCCTGATCAAGAGAAAGTGTACTGCTCAGACAAGAAAGCTCAGCATGTGCCTAAATTGAGCTGAACATAATGTGAGCTTAAGTTCTCCTGAAGAGGCGTCCTGATAGGAATTTGCAAGACAGAAATGAATAGTGACAGCAGTAGTGGACTGTAAAATGTAGGCCCCAGGAGAGATGCAGCCATATCGTTGGAACTGGTATTTGCTTTACTAGAATATAGAGATAGTAAAATTTTTGAAATCTGTTAAAAGAATCTAAACCCATTTCACTTAAAAGGAGATCTTATACTTTTAATAAAAGACATCAGTGTCATACTGCCAGGCATTACTGTCTTTTGGAAGCCTGTGTTCAGAGATGGCCTATGTTGGTTACTGCCTTGATATTGTAGTAAAAAGATCTGGACAGGACAAACTGGCCTCATTGCTGATCAAGTTTATGTTGGTCTTCATTGACCAATGGAGTGTATGTCAAAACTCTCCACTCTTGAAGCACTCTCAGAAGAAGAAATGATCTTTTGTTTGTGGATACAATGTCTACCACAATATGACGCTTGCTCATGATCAACATGCTCAGGCACTACTACAGCATAGAAATAATAATAATGACAATAGTAATAATGACATTATTACAAACAAGTTACCTATCCAAAGATCAGACCAACAAAAGGGACTACGCAGCTGCTAAGCTGTCACCACATTGCATGGTCCAGGAGTATGTTAATAGCTCCTGGATTTCTCCCAAAGAAATCCTGAGCTGGATCTTCACGCAGTATACACAAACTGTGTTCTACAGGTTCTAGATACATTGACCTGAGATACATTCCACAATTAGACTGATTTGTCTGGAACTCATTTGAACTCAGCAGCTCTTTAATTTTCAGAAGCCTTTCCTGATGTAACAAGCTAGTTTATTACATGAGGAAACGCTAAGATAATTTACACTAAGCAATTTATACAGCAGCCCACTTAAACTTTTTTCCAGCAATATTCAGTTATTTCCCAAAAGTAAGGTTTTATCTAATACACATGTTCCATATATTTTATCTGCATTTTGTAGGGAGGATTCATTCAGAATCAGTTTGCCAAATAGCCAGAGGTCTTAAGAAAATGCACTGCGTGAGTAGATGTTAACGAAATTTTATGGGCAGGAATAAATGCCCTATAGTTACCTTAAACAGCTTACACTTGCAGCTGTGCCCATGGTAAGGGTAAAACAGCTATTGGGTAAGTGGTATATGTAATGCATTTCTTACAGTGATTGCAGATCTAACTGACCATAATGCCTTTGCATGTGTAGAAGTCCCAAGCAACCACAGGGCTATCTGCTGCCTTCTCAGGTATGCGTTATTGAAGAAAGTTAGTCATTAATTTCCAAAATTATTCCACAATCATTTGGTGCCTCCCAGACTGATTGTTGAAGGCTTTGTTTTGAAAAATGGCACATTTTAACTCTCAGTTGCTATTTGCACTGGAAGAATGACTTTTCCAGCATTTTAAGTTCCTGATTTGGGACTTAAATTTTTTTCTATTTTAGTTTTTTGTCTTACATTCCAGCACACATTTAGACCTTGGCAGATTGAAAGGTGTCTCTGTCAGGAAACATCATCCGAGGGAACACAAGATACTTCACAGCACACAAAAAAGGTGTGGTGGAGGAGGAGAGAAAACATCAGAAGCATTGCAAAAATACCTTACTGTTTTGTGTTCCACAGCTTTAAAACTTTTCAGCAGCTTTGAGCCATTAAAAAGTGTAACTTGCTGACAACTTTTTACATGGAATGTCAGCTTTGTGTGATTTGAAACAGCTGAGACAATAACTCCCAAATGAGAGAATTATAATACTGAAAGGAATGTAAGCATGTATTGTACTAACAGCAGCTCTCTATTAATGACTAGTGTAGTCCAATTGATGGACTAGCTAACCTTTTTATTCATACACGAAAGCAGTTTTGTCTCTAGATCTCTTTTCCACTCTTTTGCATCCTGGAAAGCCTTGGAAGATAAACACTTCCTTCTTAAGAGTTCATTTGCTCCTGCTATTTTGTTGCTTACCTGAATTGAAAGTGTTTCTTTGACACTGTCACCAGATTTATTTTGACCCAGCTGCTATTGCAAAATGCAGGCTTAGTAAGCAAAGATACTGTTTTCAAACAAATGTCCTTTACTGTAAAGAAAACAAGACAAATAGAACAGAAGTAGTATTGTGTTTGCTGAGAATGGTTTTTAAAGTTTGCCATGAGGTGTCAGCAACTCTTTAATTTTCAGAAGCCTTTTCTGACATTAGGATCTCACAGCAATTTACACAGAAACTTGTTCAAACTCTTTCGACAGTGTTGGAATATTTTCCTGAAATAAAGATTTCTATTTTAGAAGTCCTTAAATGTTTCCATATGACTAACACAGATGAATTTGTCTATTTGTTATAAATACAGTTATACCTGCAAATAAATTATTAAATAAATGGAAAATAAACGCATAATGTTTTTCTTCTAATTAGCTCAGTTAAATTACCTGTTGTCCAGTATGTTCACTACCTCCATTAAGTTAAAAAATATATTGTTTCTGTGAAAATTTAAATGTCACAGCATTAAGAAAATCAATAATAATTTACATCAAGAATGGCTTGGAAATAACATGTTTAACAAACTTTAGAAACTACTATGAATTTTAGAGTTAGCATGTTAGATTTCAGTGCAAATACTGTATCTTCAGGTTTCCCCAGGTGGCAATGTGTATTAAGAAATGGATGCCTATGTCTGGAAATGCTGTTCTTGCCATTTTTATTTTCCCAAGTTAGTTTAGTTGATGAATGTAATATTAGTCTTGTGTTTAGGAATACCTTCAGAGGGAAAGCAGAACTGGAGGAAAACCATGACAACTGTGTTTCTTAATATAGTGGGCTCTGGGTAAAGCTAAAACTTTAACCAGGCTTAAGAGATTAAATCAAAGCCTATACTCAGGTCAGCTAGCTATCACTACCTATCACTATATTATCACCGTGTCTTGAATACTTTGAAATGAAAGTTCACTCAGATAATTTTGTCTTGAAAAACACTATCCTAAAATGAAAGTTTGTTGCAGAATGGAATATATTCCTACACCAAAACACTGCGAAATTTTCGGAATTGACCTTAAATCCTGTCATTTTTTTTTCAGGTGTTAGGGCTTACCCTTCCTGCTAAACCTGAGAGTGCCTCTTACATTCAGTAATAAACCTTACAGTAGTGCTATTCCACTGACCTAGCCGAAAATCCAAAATGCTCTACAAGCCTGAACTCTTAACATTCAAAGTAATGTTCAGTGTAGGAGCACTGACACTTCACGGCTACCTGGGTCTGTACTCACACCTGGAGATTTCACCATGAAGACTATGGAGAAACCAGTGAGGTTTAGCCTGATCACCACATTTTTATTCTGAATGATATCTGATGGGAGTCAAGACATGGAATGTGGGCAGAAAACACCAAAGTATTTTTAATCATTTTTCTTTCTCTTGAACACATGAGACAAAGGAAGGTGTGAGGAGGATATCGCCTGAGCTGGCTAGCCTGTATTACCGTCTAGCATGTGTGGAAAGTGATTTAAGAGCAACAGGTCACACTTCACTTTGAAGTTCAGATACTGCCACATCTTTTTGAAGACATGATCCTGCAAAGTGCTGAGCACCCTGGCTGAAGGCCAGGAAAACACATAAACACATGCTTAACTCTAATCATAGGACTAGGCCCCTTGTGTTAAAGTTGACATGTGCTGAAGTGCTGGTCTGGATCAGCACCAGAAGGTTCAGCATCCTTCAGGATTGATTCCTCAGCCAATAAACTAAAGGCTGCAGCTTAACAGTAAGCCTTGGATTCTGTTTACATTTCCTGCTTGCATTTCAAAAAATAAAACTGTGGTTGTTAAACACAGAAAGTCCTTGCTCCTTTGAGAAAATTGACATAGATGGAGGCACAAAAGTGCATTTTAATAGATGCAGGCAACGGACAGGATATTCACTTCATTTGGCTGCATGCAAATCCCCGCTTTCCCAAATAATCCCTTAATGATCTGCTAGCACATAGCATATTCAGGGTCTGTTTATGTGGAAAACAGAAGTCTTGTCTTTAGGAGCTGGCTTTTGCAATGGTCTCAGGTGGCGGTACTCTGTTCGGGCTAGAAGGTCTTGGGCTGAACTTCCACAGCAGGGCTTAAGCTCATTCCCACTGCTAAATAGGGATTTTGCCATTTTAGAATGGCAAAGTAGTTATTGCAGCTTTCTTCTGATTGTTTCTGGCAGATGCAGCAGGTAAGAGCTAAAACTTACAAAAAGTTGGGCTTTCTAATTCAGGGCAGGGTTGAAATTCAGGTCTGCCTAAAAAGAGTTTATATCCTTAAACTTTGAACACAGATGGTGGACCTGGCATGCCTAGTTATGAACTAGGCTTTCAAGTCTGAAGAAAATTGCAATGAAGGTAGAAGACAATTCTACAGACAACTGTGCAATATTAAACGCAGCTACTAACAGCTCCACTGTTTCCTCTCCAGACTATCATCCTCCTTTCACCATCAACAAAATGTTCTGCAAAAGGATTGCTGCAGCCAGCATTAGGACAAGGTGAAAATGAACATACCTCATTCTCCAACTAAATCGGAACTTAAGGAAGAACTTAATGTGCTTACAGATCATGTTGGTTTCTCCATGGAACCTACAGAAGCTTGGCTTAAATTTGCTTTTGCTACTAAGATCATAGGAAAACTCTTTTTGAAATTTTTTTTCTAAATAATTGGAAACTAACTCAAACAAGATTAAACATAAAATGTAAATGTTATTGAATCAATTCTTAAGGCTTAACAAACTTCAAATTCTCTAATTGTTTTAATTATATATCTTTTTCTGGCACTAAGTACATTGAAGTACTATGAGAAAAGCAATACTGACAGTGTGAATTATCCAATTCCATGTAAAAATCTGTTCCTGCAAGATGTCTCTCTGTCAAATTCAATTTTACAAGTGCTAGAGGATGACCTAGACCTTGAGACCATTAGGTGCTTATCAGATGGAACCAAAAGAACTTCCAGATGTTACTGATCCAATTTTGCATGAACATGAGAATGAGAAATTGTTGCTTAAGTGGTAATGCATCTATTTCTACTATTTCCAACAGTATGAAAAGAATGATTATTTA
The DNA here is from genome assembly GCF_965638725.1 of Aptenodytes patagonicus. Lineage (NCBI taxonomy): Eukaryota > Metazoa > Chordata > Aves > Sphenisciformes > Spheniscidae > Aptenodytes > Aptenodytes patagonicus. The sequence goes on along the minus strand of NC_134955.1, from coordinate 38,853,674 downwards.
TTCCTGAATGTCTTTTTCTTTCTAAAAATTTACTGAAGTTTTAGCCAAGCACAGTAAAACCATGTTGAGTTTTGTTTGTTGGAACATAGTTACTGGCAAATGATAGTAAAACCAGGAAATATTGTTTTGTGTCTGAGACATTAAACTCACTCTCAGAAGTTCAGAATTAGGGAAGTCACCGTTTTGTGCCTCGTTCTTCAGCTGTATAATGGGAATTCCCTTTTCTAGCTTAATGTATTTCTGAATAGGTCTCTGATACCCAACTCTTTTGGTAGAAAGTGGTTGGACTAGATGATTTATAATGTCCATTCCAGGCACATACTTCTCTTCAGACTGTAAATTCTTGAGGGTTCCCTTAATATGAATTGTTAGCACCTCATCATATTTAGGCTTCTCACTCCCAGGCGCCATTAGAATAAAATTACTGAATAACAGTAGTTTGCTCCATTCACCCTACAGTGCTACAAAATTACATTACCTTGCAGTTCATTCAGAGGCAGAACCCTAAGGAACAGCTGGTACTTTTGTATCTTCTGCTGTCAGTTCTGCCCCTTTGTACTGTTACTCCATGACGGTGTCTGAAAAACACACGTTGTGTGACTGTACTTAGAACATCTCCACTGTTATCAAGCTTTGCAAGTAGAAGCACCACTGATTTCTCTGCCCTGGGATTGCTTTTTGGGGGGAAGGGGAGCAGGCTGAAACTAAGATGGAATTTGTAAACTGATTCTGATTAACTTGATCTGATTGTGTGAGGGAAGTTATTTTAGAGCATTTCCTTTATTTTTCTTAAAAGAGTAGCCTAAAAGGATCTTTTACAGGGATCTTTTTCATATTCTGTTTTTGTTTAGCTATCATCTGCTGTCAAAGGTGTTCACACAGACCTGAACTATGAGTTGTGGCACTGTGGTAAACTGCCTCTCTTGGAAGATTTTTAGAAGCCCTTCTTTGAAGGTTTGGCCTTTAGCCTATGAGGGTCAAAACACATTTAGGAGCTTATATTATTTGTCACCAGGGAGAGCCTAGGGTAAACCTAGAAGCACATTTCACTTCAGAATCCACATGATTAAAATTAAAATAGTATGTCTGGTATGTATACAGAAAAAAATCATTGGATTTTCATCTGTATCTTCAAATAGATCCAGCAGGCAATTAATCCAAAATAATATATATAATGTGTGTAATATGTGTGTATATATGTATATATATGTCTGTATATATAAAATATATGCAAAATTTCCATGTCAATAGATAACAGCATTAATATATTAGCTCAACAGAACTCTGCAGACAAAGTCCTGATTCCATAAGTTTAAAACTTTTCAATTGTCTGTGGAACTTGTGTAGCCAACCCCACTGGAAATGATGATTCACAGATATTTTATGTCCAACTTACAAAAAGTAGCTTTGTCATAGGATATTGTTACGGAACTGGTAAAGAAATGGATCACAAGGGTGCCTCAGATGCACCTTTCATATACAGAGTGAGCTTTAACTTTCAAATTTTGTATCCAAAACGTTGCCAGAAAAGGATGCATTCTTCATGAACTGGTCTATGACATATCAGAGAGAACTATTGCACAACAGTAATTTTTAGCATCACTGTCAACCACTCATCTTCAAAACCGCTATGACCAGTAGGAGAATATAACAGTCCTGTAAAATAAACATCCTTGCATTTTAAAGCAGCCCAAAATTGTACTGTAAATTTAGGACTATATTTTAACAGCATGAGAGAATCTCGAGGTGATGTGGAGTTGGCCCAATTATTTTACATTTATTCTCTGTTCTGTCCAGGGAACTACTAAAAGGAAATGTTAAGACCAGAGATTTCTTGTACTCTAGGTGTATTATATAGCGGCTATGAGCTGAAACAATTCAGAGCTCTGGATCTGATGCTCCGTATCTCCACATATTAAAATGCAGAAGAAACAGAGTAAGGAGAAGTAAAATTCTTCCAGAACTGATCCATAGTATTTGTCATAAACTTTGCTCTAGGATATTGCACTGCATGCAAGAGCTAATGAGTCACTAACTCAGAAAGCAGGAGACTTGTGATATGTTACTTACTCTGTCATTAATCTGTTGTGTAGTCTAAGCAAGTCACTTCCCTTTGGCTGTCTTGATTCTCTTTTTCCCTTGTCTTTTCTATATGGAATATAAACTTTTTAGGATTAGACTGACAGGCTATATTTTGATAATATATATATGCTAATGCCAGCCCTAAGACTCCAAGTGCTGGATCAAAACCATCACAGCTGCATGATGCGAAACTCTTCTCCAGTATAAACTCACTCTGAAGGTACAGTTTTGGTTTTTGTTTGTTTGTTTATTTGTTTTCCAGAATAACCTTGTACTAGCAGCCTGTACGTACACTAGGCCTCTTCGCTACCTCAACTCTTTACCTTATGGGCTGTGGTGCTTGTTCTCACATCATGGGAAAAAGCTGTTTTACGATACAAAGTAAGGTCCTATCATGTTCTGGTTACTTTGGCTGCAATACAACTGCGTGTCCAAGCCTGACCTGGACCTAAACAGCTGAATGATTACCAGCTCAGATCTGGTACCATACCAGATTGGAACAATTTTCTTATGCAGCATCTTTGGGGTCCAAGTTGCTTCTGGAACTTTTAGATGCTAATATAACAGTTGCACCTAGAGCAAAATTAACAGAACCTTTGTCTCACTGACTTTGTTTGAGTTAGTTCTTCGAGCTGTTGATTTATGCTGGTGGAAGAGGGGGTTAACTTTCATGTTCTACAGGTGAGAAATACATATCTTTACAAGCATACTTTCTGATTGTTGGCTTTTAAAAGTATCATATTTTTCTTTCATGTTTTAAAAAATACTTTGGATTTTTGCATTTATTTGTGCTGTGGGGATTTTTTAAAGGAAAATATAGGTCCATTAAATAACTGAGATTCACAGAATGACTGACATTTTTGACAGAGATTATATAGTATTGACAACATTCATGTAAAATGGAAATGTGAAATGTAACATTTACTAATGGCTTAAAAAATTGATCACCGGAAATAGTTTCTCTTAAACAAAGTAACAGAGACTCATCCCTCCTTTGCTCCCTCCCCTCTCTTCCTTCAGAGAAGGAGAATCACAATTACACTTCCGGGAAAGAGGTCTAGTGTTCACGCTTCATCAAAGGAGGATCAAACACTTTAAACTGTTCTTTTTCAGGTTAATAGTTTCCAGACTATCATTAGTCATTTCTTATTTTTAAGTGAGAAAAGTCATAGTACTGAAAATAAAAGCGATATCCAAAGATTACAAAAGTTTGACCTGTAATATCTAGTAGACAACTTTTATTGGGACTGAAAAAATCCTATAGGATGGAAATACTGGCAAGTTATCATCTTTTTGTGCTCAATATGTTTTTGATGCTTCTGTTGTGCTATTGCTCTTATTGCTCACATAGGAAGCAATATTCAGTATGATGTTTTGTACTTTTGTGGCTAAGTTAAACAGCACTGCCCAGTCTGGATTTAACAAAGTATTGTACCGAGTTGTAAATGCAAGCAATTGTATGATAAACATTTATTGAGAAGTGGAGTCTTTTTATGTGTTCCTTCCATCCCTCTGTGTTGCCAAGGTGACCATACAGAGATAAACCAGCTTAAAATGTAAATAATCATATCCCTGAATATTTCAAATTCAGAATGTCTGCTGAGTAACATTAGAACTGTCAGACTTATACAAGTAATTGTATCTGAAAGATTCTGCAGCTTTTAGTTACATATCTTTTAAGGTTATAGCCTCACAAGAAGGCAATCCACTGAATTACGTTTTTCTTCCCATAAATTGCAATGCAGCAGTATTCTGTTGTAAGAAATAAATTGTTCAGAAAAAGTAAATTCAAGGTAAGATGCAGAATTACTGTGATGTCATACTATGATGACAGACTCTGACAATCAGTCTTAAGCTGATAACCTTCAATGTATGATTTTTATAGACGTTCACCTGACTGTCAGCAACTAATCGTCAAGCACTGGCTTAGGCTTTCTTGCAAACACTTTTCCATTTTCCAGATTTCAGCTCTATGGAAACAAAATGCTCCCCAAAAAGACATAAGTGAGGCTTGTCGCTCCAAGGAGACTTCAGAGCTGAAAGTCTCGAGGTCATCATATTAATTCCTCACATGCTGTACCACAAATGCTGTAGGGGATACCCTATTTCACTCAGTTGAAAGATCGTGTTTCAGAGGTTAGTAGATGACAGAGAACATGTGCAGCTTCCAGAAATGGAACAGAGCTCTGGCACAAGAGTTCTAAAAAGATTTCCTAAAAGTGTAAGAAGTTTCCTAAAATTATGAAGGGGAAAAAAAAAAGTAAATATACATACTGAAGAATTGTTTTCCTTACTTTTCAGATGCAGACAAGTGGGGGTTTCAAAAAATACACAGTAATCACATGTATTTACATCTTTACGCTCTTTTAAAAATATGACTCTGTAATGCAGATCAGCCAGTGACTTAGGCATGGTAACACTGTGTGTTACTAAGCTTAATTTTTTAGCATTTTCCAAGCTTTTAAGTACTGCTCCTGATGCTTGGGCAGAGCATTCAGGGCAGTCAAGTTCCTACAGAGAGATCTTGTGAGTTCAGGAAACTAACTTATGCTTACCTTTTAAGATCCATGTGGCATGGAAGGGAACAAGATTCCTATCTCTTCCATGACTCTGCTAGCTATGACATTTATCTGGGAAGTAAAAGAGCAAAGTTCAGAGTCCTCCTCAAACAAAAATTATCCTTTTACTACCTTTCAGGACAAAGTCTCATCCAGAAGGTTGCATGCAGGCTGGAACTCAGCTGCTCCCTCCCATTCTTTTGTCCACTTCTGCTATGCTGGACTGGATTCCATGCATTTGGCAGATATTATCATAACTGTTGTGTCATGTAAAGGAGACTGCAGAGTTAATCGACTTGTGGGGAGCTGAAGTCTTCCTCCAGGAAAGAGGAACAGAGTATTTACCATGTTGCGTCATGGTGGCAGTCAGTGCATGAATATTTGTATGGGCATGGTCCCACATTCATGCTACCATTCTCCTTTGGGAGTATCTTATGCCCACCAGGACGTAGTGGAGCTTTCCACATATGTGCGTAAAAAGGGGATTCTGCATTTTTTCCCTTAAGTGTACCTGCCATTAGATTAGGAAAGCAGTCTCAGAATGAAGTAAAAACTTGTTTCTACAAAGATTAGTTTTTCTTCATACCACTAAGACAGTAGGAAACAAAACACCATAAGCTTTTGAAGAGCAAGGTGAGAAAATCTGTTCAGAACCAGAGATCAGGTCCAGAGCAAGATGAAGCAGGACTGAAGAAAGACTAAGAGAGACAAGATAAAAAGAGCAACCAGGAAGAAGGAAATACTTGGGAACACAGCTACAGGTATCAAATGCAATTAGAAGAGTGGGTTAGTTGTGGGATCACCTCACACAGCAGATGGAGAAACATCCATTAGTCACACTCACAGTCTAGTTCTCAGGTGGTGATATCTGTAAATGTCATTTAATTGTTCTTAGTCAGAAAGAGATTTAATAGATTTGATGTAGTCTAGCAAGTAAAAAATGTACAGAGAAAAAGGATATGCAACAAGTTTTTTCCCCAAAATGAAGATTGTAAAATTCTTGCCAATTTTTAGATAAACAGGTACTAGCCTGTACACTGGAAAAATGGCAATGTGTGCCCCCTAGCACTCTTTAGAAGTGACCAAACTTTGTGTCAGCAGCCAAAATAGCTTTCTAAGGCATGAGATAATCATCCCTCATATTGGATGTGACTTTTGTCTGCCCCAGTGACTGGATCATTGCTGCCAGAAGCAGTTTGTAATGTGTTGGAGGGCTGCTCTGAGGAATGATGGAGGGGAGGGCAAGCAAGGTGGGAAGGAATAGCCAGCTACCGCACAACAGATATTTTATAGCAGGAATTCACACTGAGAGGCTGTTGAAATAATGTTCAATGAATGGCAGTGCTTGAAATACTATTCTTATTGTACACGCAAGGACCGATTCAGATAGGGCATAAGCAGGTGCAGCTTCATTGAAGTCAATAGTGCAGCACCCACTGGGCCTGAATTTAGCTCACAGTAGGACTTGCTGTGAAGTGTATTACACTAATGATAGCTATGGCAACATACTGTTTTCTGCATGACCTAGATGCATTTGCCCCACATAGATGTTTTCGCACCAAGACAGTGTTGTTTCTGAGTTTCTTACCAGGAAGAAGATGAAATTGAGAGATGCATTTTTAGGCTCTAGATTATGCCTTTCTGTGGGTTTTAACCCATTTGTTGAAAGATGATACAGGGCTCCCCTTCGTGGTTAGCAGGCCTATAAGGATTTTGCAAATAGGCTTTCTAAAGCCAGGTTCATATCAATAGGTTCCCAAAGTTAACTGTAATCTTCTATTCAATTGTTCAATCATTTTAGTTCACGATACGCAGTTTGTAAAGACAGCTTTTTTTTTTACCAACTCCTACACAGTGGTACTTAGTTACGGAGAACCAAATTACTCTTTTCTTCCTCAGTAGAAGATATCCAGGGATCATATGTTTCAGGCTTGGGAAAGAAGATTTCCTGAGATATATAGATAGAAAGACATTTTGTTGGTAAAATTCTGGTTATCAGCATAGAACATGCACTTATAGACTTGCCATCTCTAAAGTAAAGTGCAAACTTTTTATCTGATTTTTAGTGGTTTACATGGATTTAAGGGCCTACAAACTTCTTCATCTTTATAAAGCATTGTCAAGCACTATTTCTACATCAGGGGGAAGTCAGATAATCAAAAAGTTGTGGCTTCCTGTGCAAGCTATTCAAGACTCCACAGTTTGTTTTTGTGGGTTTTTTTTAGTTTTGTTTTAAGCTACATGATAAAGTTATTTGATACATGTTGGCTCCTTTCCTGTAAGCCTGGTTCTCTCCACCTTCCACGAAACATATTGTTCTGTTCTGCTTTCATGTTTTCTTTCTATTCTTCTAACAAGATAAGAAAAAAATGGGTAAGTTTTAAACAGTGCTTATTTATTTCCTAGAAGTGCAGTGTATTTATTGAGTATATCATGCTTGTCAGAATACTCCATCCTTCCTTTTGTTCCAAACTATCACACTATGAAATAACTTTATGAAAATCTTCTATAATGTACAGTGTTGGGAAAAGCTGTACATAGGGGAACAATAATTCTGATCAAATAATTTTAAAAATAAATATATGAGCAGCAAATAACCTCAACATTAAATTCAATAAAAATTACATCCAAAGGATATTAAGTAATTTTTACTCCTGATTAATTAAGCAAACATTTAATTAAAATTGAAGTAGACTACAGCTAAGTTACAGAGCAGGTTGTATCCATCAGACTTCTTTACCTCACTTTCTCAGATTCAAATTATGGCGTTGGTTGATCCACTTGGATTTACTGGATCTTCTCTAATCCCTCTGTGTATACTTTTAAAACACTTACAAAATGGCCTACTCAGCACAGATCGTGATTCAGACCTACAGGAGGAATCTACATCAAAAATCAGTGCAGGTGCTGCATGGATGTATGGTCCTCATTTGTGCCACAAGGTGTGTGAGTCTTTGTATGCTGCAAGGAGGATCATCCAGAAAAGGGTGATACAAATGGTTATACTTAGCTCTGGTGCACAGCTGGAACAACTTGTTACAGAATGGCAAATTATTTAATTATTTTTGCAAATCAAGTAACTTGTTTACATGCATTTTAACCAATGTGGTTCTGATCTGTATATAAAGCCTGTGTATTAAACCTACTATATTACACAGTATTCAAAGATAGCGATCATGTCAAGATTTATAATTGATTGAACAAAATGTTTTAAATGAAAATAAAATACATGAATGAGTTGTGTCGTGATTTAACCCCAGCTGGCAACTAAGCACCACACAGCCACTCACTCACTCCCCAACCCCGGTGGGATGGGAGAGAGATTCAGAAGGGTTAAAGTGAGAAAACTCGTGGGTTGAGACAAAGACAGTTTAATAGATAAGGCAAAAGCCGCACACACAAGCAAAGCAAAAGAAGGAATTCATTCACTACTTCCTATCGGCAGGCAGGTGTTCAGCCATCTCCAGGAAAGTAGGGCTCCATCATGCTTAACGGTTACTTGGGAAGACAAATGCCACTGCTCCGAACGTCCCCCCCTTCCTTCTTCTTCCCCCAGCCTTATATGCTGAGCATGACGTCGTATGGTATGGAATATCCCTTGGGTCAGCTGGGGTCAGCTGTCCCAGCTGTGTCCCCTCCCAACTTCTTGTGCACCCCCAGCCTATTTGCTGGTGGGGTGGTGTGAGAAGTAGACAAGGCCTTGACTGTGTGTAAGCACTGCTCAGCAATAACGAAAACATCCCTGTATTATCAACACTGTTTTCAGCACAAATCCAAAACATATCCTCATATTAGCTACTATGAAGAAAATTAGCTCTATCCCAGCCAAAACCAGCAAAAAATGTTACAATGATGAAATGAATAGGAAATGGATTTCTTTCACAAAATAATCCATTTTGACTTTTTTTCATTAAAGAGGGTGTACTTTTAAGAAATATTTTAATATTGAAAGCCAGCATTTTTTGAAATAAAGTTCATTTACGCTTCCAATTTGTGAGATTCCTCATGGAGCAGTGGAAAGAAATCACCACAGATTTTATCAGTTTCATGCAAAATTTACAGAACTTTGTTATAAGTTTCTAATTCTAACCTTTCCTATTTTAGGAATGGAAGGTGGAAACAGAAGCTTATAATGAGTTTCAATCTCTTATACACCTGTTCAAAATTGTCCACATGCTGTGACAAATCAGACCTTTGCTTTTAATGTTGATACGTGAAACATTTTTAATAGTTTTAGATTCATCTGAGTTTGTGAAGATTAAAGTGTTGTGCTGTGTTGGCAGTTTTGTGTTTGGATCTTAAAGGCAAACTTGCATCTGTAGATTTAAGCATTTCAGCTTAAGTTACAGTAATTCTTGTTCTTAAAAGTAGGCAAGATTTTCAGATGTGCTTGATTAAAATCTAGAGGAATTTGGTTCACTAATTCTCTTATGGTCACTTGAAAAAGTTTGTGCTTAAAGGGACTAAAATCCAGTATTCTATTCAAAACATTTGATTTTATATAATATAATTGTGAGCAATTTTGTGTCCCTGTTATATTTATGGAACAATCACATAGCATTTCACATATGCTAATATATGTTAAGTCTGGGATATTCCAATGCCTGTTGCTGCATAATTGGGGATATATCAGGATGCGAAACGCTGAAGACTACCCAGAAAGTTGTAGCAGAATGGGAGAATCACAAGTTACAAAACTATGGATAAGCAACTGGATGTTCCAGGGCAAAAGATCACTGGGTGAGTAGGATTTCACATCATGAACAATCACAGAAGAATGAAACAAGGACAAAGAATATTTCTTTATGATGTAAATAAAATCACCAGTTGCCACAGTATGAAAAGCTTCCTGGGATAACATGACTACACTTCAAAAAAATAACAGTGAGGGCTCCGTTCCTTACATTGCCAAGGAGTTCCCTGTGTAGTTGAATTGCTTCATAGTGTTGACGGTAGTAAGAATAAAAACATATATCTCAAACAGTGTACTGCTTTTTTCCTTCTGGTTTACTGGACTTTCATTGTGTAGGTTTTTTTTCCTCTCTCCAAGTCAGGAAAAACTATTAGGAGAGAGATAGATTTCTCTAATGAGCCTACAGGTAATGCAAAATTCATATGCCTCCACCTGCAGCTGGGCAAAGCATGATATGGTGCACAAACAAGAAAGGAAATTTTTCCCTGGTCTTTCGGAGGCGAGAACCCTGGTTACTACTGGGCATCATGACCCACTTGTTCATTTTTAGGAAGAAGTGGATACTTTCCATGGGAGAAGCTTGAGCATCAGATTTGCTCCTTGGAGCATTAATAAAAGGGCTCAGTTAGCTTCATCTCATTATTTTACTATGAGTATTGACTTTGGCCTAGAGTCATGTATAGATAAAATGGTGCAAGGGCTTGTCCTAAGTGATTACTCAGAATTACAAATCATTTCACGTGTAACTGAATACTGCAGCCTAGCTGGCACTCTGCCCCTTGCTTTTCCCACCTTCAGCCCTCCAGCATCCCCCTCTCCCCTCCCCTGCCCCAATAAGAGAATGAATCCAGCTTTGGTTAAATGGGCAATTAATCTTACTCACTGAAAGCGGAATTTTAATTCACCAGCATGAGGAGGACATACATGCCTATCACACAGCACTATGCCAACAAAGATTTCAGAAAAATAGTTGATGGGTAGCCTCATAGCAGGGAGACAACAAGGAGGATGTAACTGTGTATGTGCCCTTTCTCTAACAAAGTAAACTCTAATAGACAGGACTGGGGTTTTTTTGTGTTAGTAATTGGCTGATCATGGCTGATCATGTAAAAGGTTATCCACTAAATGTATATGTTTTAAAAAGGAATGAGCAAGAAAGTGAGAAAGATAAATTTTAGTGGCGCTGGGATTCTAAAAGCCCATTATTTTTAGGAGTGCGGAGAGGATCAATAAAATAAAGAGACACATAAAAGCTCAAGGTACTCTTGGTACATCCAAATAAAATAAAATAGAAAGCGCAACGTTCAACGTATAGAGTACAAGATGGGAGATGAGAAGAGAGTCTGTTAGGGATATACCAGCTTTCCTGAGTGCATCTTCTGTGGTATATCACAGCAATTTTCCCTGAGCAAGACCCTAGCATTTTGTCTAAGACTTTGTGTGAAGGAAGAAGAATCTTGAAACAGTTACTTTGCACAAGTACCTATAAGCAAGGATGTGATTTAATATATATTCCTGCTTAGTCAGATATCAAATTCCCATAGGTCACAAAGCAGATTTTTCTCCCAGTTTAGTACAGCTCTAAACAGAATAAAAATGCTTTCTGTCAGCCACATGGTATATAAAGCAATCACATACCTGAAAGTGCCTGCTCACAAAGGAAAGTCAGAGTTCAGTAATATTATTTACATATTTACTTACATATTATGGTGAGATGTTTTATGGGAATATGTCTTTGGTACCATTTTTGCTTATTATGATTATTTCTACATTAAAAACAGATTAAAATACAGCAAGTGCATATGATTTGAGAGAAGCAGATCTTGCTTAATTTATAACTATAATACCAATATCTCAACTGAATATACCATAATTTTACACTTGGCTTTGTAAAGAACTAACAAAACATGCCAAATACAGCAAACAACTTAAGGAATGCCAATGAAGCTTTGACCTTGCCAAATTAGAGCCTAAATTATTAATGACCATCATTAACAATATATAATAGATTTATAATTGCAATAACTGCTTTGCTGAGGTGTATGCATTTTTTGGAATTGAAGGATCATATTGTTTTTCCTGTTCAGTTGCATTTCATACTTGAATGTTTGGGCTCTTTTTAATGTTTAAAGCATCAAGATTCATACAGCTCACAGACCTGTGTTTAACCCCTTAGTGGAATCAGCTCTGTTGCATGCACCATGACTGAATACATAAGTCACAGGAAACTGTGCCTCCTGAAAGAATTGGCTAACCTCGCCATTTTGGGAGATAATCTGAAGAGCCTTCTTGACAGAGTGTGGCATGGAATATATCTGGTTATTATAATTATTATAACTAGCTGAAGGTCCATTATGCAGTAATATATACTCAATAAATCATTTGCCAGTTGTGGTTGCTCCACCTGTCAAATCATATTTCACCTGACTCCTAAATGTGTCTGTGTTTTTGGTGGTGGTGTTCTAATCTGTTTCCATTTCTTCAGTGATGTTTAAAAGATTACTATTCTTAATTTGCAATATTATCATAAAAATAATCTCTTTTCACCTAAAGAAAGAAAGATAGAAAGGTTAAGATAAGTCCTGAATACCTTAGTGCTCAGAGGAATGTCTGTACAGAGTAATATGATGCAAATGAACTGGACAAAGACAAACATCTACCTTTTCAGTAAATAATTAATGTCAGGTGTGCTAGCTGGTCATGATGTGACATTTTTGAAGAATTTAATAAACTTGGGAAGCTTTTCCTACAAATATTTTGAGAGAACCAAAACTGTGAACTTATTTCTGCTTGTAAAAATTTCCATGTGCACAATAGCTGCAAGTAAATTTGTTACTGGAATGTACTTTTATAGATAAAATCAGCAAAACTCCTCTATTTTGAAAACACAAACCCTAAATATCGACTGACACAACAATGTCAGGATCTGTTTAGGCCAGGACTAGAGTCATAACTTAACTGACTCATATTATTACCACCAGCTGCTCAAACTATTCCATCAGAATGAGGATGGTCTCTCTTATTGAGCCATACAACTTATCATCAGTAAGAAACTTAAGCAACTCATATAACTTAAACAACTGAACACTTGCTACTTTAGGCAGATCATACAAAGGACTTTATGTTCCTTCTTGCCTATAAAACTGGTAAAAACCAATGAACAAAACCAATAATGTGTTATCATTCAGTTGGTCAACACTTTGGAAATTATAATTATCTGGCAGAAAAATATTCATGGAAAATGTGTTTCTTACAGTTTAAAAATTTATAGATATTGTTTAAATTATTTTAGGCCCTCATATTTTAGAATAAAAGATATTTTTTCCCCCACATTTCAGTAGGGCTAAGAAAATCAAGGAATGACAAAAAGTCATAAAACAGGAAAAAATAAGCATATACTTCATAGCAAAACATATTTAAAATGCATTAAGGTTTCAAAGACAACCTGCATATGAAATGTAGAAGATACCCAAATGAAGTTAGTTTGTGCATCTTGTGCGCGTGCATCTTGATATTTTATTTACATGTGTCTGCTTTGCTTGGTGCATTTGAATTAGGGCAAAAGCCGATGGGATACTACAAGTGAAAATAAGCCCATCTCTGAGAAAGAGGACAACATCAGAAACAAAGTTATGTTTTAACATTTTTATTAACCATGGTAGTAGAAGACAGATTCTGATGTGGTATTTTAGCATCCCTTAATGAAGGAGACTGACCATAGGCTGGGCCAGCCTGTCAGGAAGCTGTTGCACAGGGAGGAGGGAAAAGATGCTCTAAAGCATCCTCCAGAGCTTGCCAGCTGTTAAGCCCATTGAAAATGAGGTGTTCATCTGGTAAAATGCCTAGTATCAAATTTCATTAATAAAATCATTTCTTTATGACCACTGTTTGAACTCAACATGCTATATGCTCTATTCTTTCCCTTTCAGCACAAAAGACTGGAGAACAGAAGATGAATTGACCTCCACTGCCATAAGAGGATGCACGTTCCAAAGATCTCTACCTTCAGGGTCTACAGTGGGGAGAGACCTGGAAGAGGCAAAAGTTGCTGCCTTGCAATGCGATCCCATTTACACAGAAGGCGGCTATAAGCTGAAATGTAGCCTACTTTTGATCTGTTTGGTATCGCTGTGTCTCAACATCTCCAGGCACCCTCTCTTACCACCTCTCTGCTCTTTGCAGGCAACATTGGCCAAAGGTACGTTCCCCAGAAGACTGAGTGCTGTAGATAATTTTCATCTTAACCACTTTATGAGTAGAAGCTATACTTCTGGGTCGCAGTGCCCAGTGCCACCCTGAATCCAGTCATATGTCAGTAAATATATAGACCTGCTTAGTTCTACATGTTTCTTCTGTTTCATAGATGGAGAAAAAAATTGAAAAGGTCATTCGTAGAACAGAAGAAGGAAAAAGCACATAAGTATTATTCTAGCAGAGATTGTATTATTACTACAGACTACAGAAAAGAAAAGACTCTCTAGCAAAAGCTTAAATGAATACAGTCTCATTTAAAATCCGCATCATGTTTTCATGCCCTCATGTTTCCTTATTTTTCAGTGACTGGAACAAAACAGCAAGACAATGTAGGTGTAGTTAATTCCATTCCTGAGAGGGAGCTGTTGACTCCATGGTTGGATAAATTATTCATTAAATGTAAAGGAAAAAGAAAGAGTAAACAAAATTGGTATGTTACTTGCTTTTACCTTTGATAACCTCTCACATCTAATTACAAGTAAAAGGCCTCTCTGTATCTGTTGTCAAAATTAAAATAATGGATATTTTCTACTTCCTCTCTAGCCCTTTCAGACATCCTGTGAAACTACAATAGGGTGCTGAAGTTCTGTCTCTGTCTGGGTGACTTCTCTGCAAATGAAGATGGATGGAGTTTTTCCATTTTAATTAGTAAGACCAGCTGCTCTCTAAAAGGGAAAGTGGGTTGGATTTTTGCAGGTCTTCCAAGCTAATGTGTCATCAAGGTTTTAGTGAATGATTAAATAACTTTCTGGCCTAAGTTTTTACAGATAAGACATCTCAGCAATTTAAACAGACATCATGCAAATGAAAAAAGTCTCCTATTCATCCATATATATTTGTACATATATACATATGATGTAGCAAAGATATTTATTTTTGACCTATTTTGACAGTTGTTTTTAACATTCTAAAAAATTCACAATTTTTTTCACATTTATTTATCATATGTCTTAAATTGTCATCTCCCTCACCTTCTTTCACCAAAAATAGACTTTTTGTGATTAAAAAGATGTTTACACCACTAAAAGTATGGGTTGCTGTATGCTTCTTGCTATTTCTTTTCAGAGCCACTTCTTTTTACTGATCATCAGACATTTTTTTGTTTGGATTTTTTTTCTCTCAGCAACTTTCTCAAATACCTCGCTTTGCTTGGAGAGATACATTTCTGTTTAACAGCCAGAAAAGGTTGCTACAAGCACAAAGTAGCTGACCCTTATCTTGAAAGAGCCCCTCTGCATCTTGATAGGCTTCTACCTATCCATGGATCTCTGGTAATGAGGTGATATCTGATTAAATCTGAAATTTCGATGCTGCAGCACAGAATAGTAAGCTGAGAACAATCTTTTAAACTGTTATTTTCTAATGAGCTGCATTAGCCTGTGGGGTTTTTTTCTGTTCTGCTAAATATACAGAAAGCAGTTCTGTGCTCTGTTTTAAAACTTAGTAAGTTTTCACAGCTTATATCATAGACCTATAATTGAAAGTGTGCAATGATTCTTAGAAAGGGGTGGTCCATTCCTGTTATGGATAGCCAATGTGCTGGTGTCATAAATGGCCATTTTATAGATGGATAATGTACTATAGTAATAATTCTTTATTGCTGATGGTTATTGCACTAGATCATGACCCTTGGATATTGAGAGTCAGTTTTTAATATCACAACCATTTACAGAGGTTAATGGACTAGGTTTTGCAGCTTTTGACCTTTTGATGGTGAGGGTTAGGAGGTTGCATTTGTGCACTAAACTGCCAGAAAAAATCTGTTTATTTATCTTAACTGTAATAGACATGGTTACTGCTTTTAATCAAGAAGCTGAGAGAAATGTGACTTGCAAGAATTGAAATTATTGGAGCTGCATCTTCTAAGGTACACAGTGAGAGATTTTAAATTCTTATTAATGAGAAAGTCAATGTTTATTAACATTCAATCTCTACTATGTTTCATCTACATAAAATTACTTGAAATTGAATTTTTTTAGCTTTAAAATATTTGAAAACCATGGTTCTCAATATGAAATTGTTTTGAGGATCATGATCAGGCTTATGATTTGGCTAGGTTACCTATGCATGGCTTGCTCAGGTGATATGTGTACTGACCTGAAACGGTCACAGGAGGCTAATCACAAGGGTAAGTTTTCTCATTTAAGTATATGAACTCTTCTGTTTCAGAAACCATTTTTCTTATGTTATAAAATGCCTGCAACATGAGGCAGCCATTTTAGTGCTTCTCCAACAATGAAACAAACATCAGTTCTGCAGTATCAATAATAGTGTGGACTATAAACATAAAAAATTAAATGTTTAAAAAACAGATAGAAAAAAGGTGGTGAAGCTATGGCAGAAAGAAATGGGAACATTGAATAGAAAATAGTAAAAGCACAGTGAGTTCTATAAGTTCAGACCAAGACCTGATGCTCTGACCAAGGTTTCTAAATTGTCCTAGTCATCTTTTTATAAGTTAATTCTAAGAACTAGAGACTTAGAGATTACTTGCTTTGCTTCTAGTCAGCAGAAGTTTTGCAGATTTCTGATTTTTTTAGAATTATTATTACTATTATTTCTTTAAAAAAAAGTCTTGACTACAGGATAACTCAGAAAGGCTCATAGGAAATTTGTCCAACTCCAACCTGAGAGAATTTGTAAAGCTCCTCAACCGTACCGGCTTTTTTGTCCCTATTTATCCTTCTTACAGCTTTTATCCTCCCTTCCCCCTCTTCTTTACGGCCTCTTCTTTGCAGTGTGGGTGGGAGTGCTGCATTTTGTTTGCTGAGCCTGTGATGCTGAATGATTCCAATATAATCAAACCACACTTTTATAGTGCCGCTTTATACCATGCAGCCCAGGGTGCTAACAGAATAATAAAATTAGCAGCTCAGATAATGACGAGCAAGACAGGTCAAACAAATAATCTTTTAGACCTGGAATTGAAACTGGAATGGTATCAGAGTTGCAAACAGCCAGAGGCAGCGATGAGAGAGATGAGACAGTACTTAACCAAACCCCAAGCATAGATATTTGGGGAGTGTTTTGGAGGTCTGATCGTGGATGATACTGAGTGCTTCCTGCAGGCCGAGAGAAAGTCAAAGTGAATGGGATACAGCTACAGTAGCAGTACTGGCAGGTACTTGGCATCTGAAAGAATTGGACTCTAATGCCCAACCTGAATTTTTATTTGTAATCAGTATTGTGTTTTTGAGGTACCTAGGGGCAAGGGTATTTCTACTCTACCTCATCTGTAGTTGATTATCTCCTTTTACCTTCAGCTTGACTCCATTTACAATGAAAAAAAAAAAAAGTATCAGTTAACCAAACATTGCTGATGTGATGAAGTACTTATGTGGATTTCTTTAAAAGGGTGTTTTGGGAGGTAAAAGCCAACAGTGCATTAGCAGTTTGAGACCATGGAAATTTCCTCTTTTTCAATCAGGTAACTTACAAATCTCACAGCACAAGAGGAAATGTTTCTTATATTATGAGGATCTAATCCAAATCTATCAAGTAGCTGCCCTCTAAAAGTGTGGGGGATTCTTTAAGATTTACACTGGTTAGGTACAAGTGCTTTTCGCTTATCAAATGGGTGACGGTCAGATCGATTAACTACAGTATATGGTACTTAAAGTGATGAAGAAAGACATTGGATGGTCAAATGATTAATGTCAAGCTATCCATTTTGATGTTCGAAATCCTAATTGTGTTTAGCTCTGACCTCCACCCTCATTGCTACCAATATAATTACAGGATCTCATCTAAATGAGATGGATTAAAAAAAAAAGGAAATCGCTGTCTCCAGTTTTTCCTCAGAAGATTCTCTTATATCTACACAGAGAAAACAGTTAAATTCATCATTCTTTTGGCTGTCTGAAATATGCTCTTAGGAGATAATAGCACTTCATTGCTTAAAGTTATACATTTGTATTTCTTTCTTTCTTTCTTTCTTTCTCTTTTTCTCTCCTTCTCTCTCTTGTTCATTGCTTATTCTTTTGTTTGTACAATGTTCTTTTATCCTGAGCAATATAACATTTTAGTTCTTGTAATAAATGCCTTCATGTGAGGCAGTTGAGCTAAGAGAATGTTATTAGACTGTGCTCTCAGGCAGTGCACCTTCACACGATCAATACGAATCTGAGGCTGTGTTCATTCCCTCTTTGCTTAAATTCCCTGCAAATGTGCAAGGGAAGCAGCAGAGGGTGTCATCAATCATGGGCTACTCTGACATACGCTGAAACCTGACCAATGCTGAGATGTTTTAATAAGGCATCCATTAAAACCCTCAAATAAATTGCAATTTGAAAACAGAACATAATACCAGCCAAGTTTTCCTCATCCATCTTGTGGCATGTCATGTAATGTAATTGCGCTGTTAATTTATCCAAGAACTTTCTCTGTACATGGTTTCATTGGCATTGCTTAATTTCCCTGCAGACTATTTGTGTGTGTATGTGTGCACGTAGGTGGGTGTACATGCATGTGTTGTGCATATATGTATATGTATCTGCTTCTGCTTCAGGGGTAGATTAATGGTTCTGCTTAGCATGGCATTAGCCAGAGAAACAATCAAGGATTGGAAATGTTTGACATTTTGTCAATGGCTCCTGAGCTTTCTGATATTTCCTAACCAGTTCTTGCCTGGAGCAGGCCCCCCTTTCCCTCCCTTCCCAGCTTGCCATTGGTTTATGCCCCTCAAGAGTGGGATCACTCAGAGCGCCTGTGGATCCCATCAATAAATATTGACAAAAGGGTTGAGGGACCATTTAAGATCGCAAAGCAATGGCAGTCAAAACAAGACAATGCTGATTTCTGTTCCTGTGCTTAGGAGGCATGCATGAAGTTTTGACAAGGGTGAGGAAAGTGAGAAGGTGTAAATCAATAGGAGAGAATGAAAAAGTGTTTCTGTAAAATAATGTTAAAGCAATTACATTTAATTTTCCTTTTTTTTAACATAAGCGCTGGGAGGGAAGATGCAGGCAGGAGCTCATATAGATTTCTTTGTCTCCCATGCATAAATCCAAAAGTAATGTTATTCCTCATGTACGGCTGCATCAGCAGTTTCTTCACTTTTATTTATTCTTCTGGGTTTTTCTTAATCCTTTATCTCTTTTTGCTGTGAAAAAAAACCCTTCATAGGCATAAGGCGAAATATGGCTGCCATGCACATCCACTTTAAATCTGGTCTTCCATTCTAACTTTAATACAAATTATGATTTTGTTTGTTTCAATCAAACAGTTTCCATTTTGGAGTCAATAACTGCCATGCAGGGAAAAAAAAAGCTCCTAAATTTTTTTCAGTACAATGAAATTGAAACTAAATATCAAATACTAATAAATAGCTTTGCAAACTAAATAATCCAGGACAATTAAAATTGACTTCTACAGTTTGATACTTTCTAGGACAATGCACCCCATTTCTAAAGAAGTGGTCCTAAAACTATTTTTTTTGCTTCTTTGTCTTCAGTTACATTGCAGACATGTATAGGGACATATTCTGTATGTGGATAGAATTAAAGGCCTGGCTTTCTGAGGCACTGAGCACCCCAGTTTCTGAATGCCACAGAAACTACAGAGATCGGTACTGATGATGATAACATCCCAAACACGCAGTACAAGGTTACTAAAACATAATGGATATTCCAGTCATTGTAGTGCCAGCATCTCAAATCTTTATGGAAGTAATTTTAAATCATTGGAAAAAAGACCCTTAAGTTTGAATTTTTCAAGCACCTGATTCCATTTTTTTACATCAAAGTTCAGGCATCAGTGTGTAATGCATTTAAAAGGGACATGAAGCAATATCGTTGCGACCACTCACAAAGGCTTCTTTCCATGCTGACATTCAAACAACTGAACAATACATGTTACTAAAGCCCAGAGCACCAATTAATATTGGCTTCAGCCACAACGTTTCCCACAGCCAGCATTCACAAAAGTGTGAATACACCTGCAGAAAAATACATGCACCTAATTTTTCATCATTTTTTTCCATGAAATTATTGTAAGTGCATGTTCAAATTACACAAACACAGATTTTCCAGAAGACTCTATGTAGTTAATTTTATCACAGGTAAAGTAGAGTTTTATTTCTTTGTTTCTGTTTAATCAACCTTAAGATAACACTGCAATTATATGAAGGATTTGGTGGGGTACTTGACCAATTATGCAGTAATCATCCTTGGAATGCTCGTTTTGATATCAAAATGATACTACTGTAATCATCCTGAGTAATCATTACTTCACTTACCTATTTCTATGTTTAATATTCCTAAGACTGCAAATATTACAGATGAGAAAAATTGTCAGAGACCTATTAATAGTGACACGTTTAGACATGTAGGTATAAACCATCATTTTTGATATATATATAGGATTAATGAAATATTAATACATTGAGAATGCTGAATTCAATTCTGGCAGTCTACTTTAAGGAGAAGAAATGAATAGTCTTAAAATGATATAAAAAAACATTAAATAGAAATGTGCTTGTTAAATAATATTAAACAGAGTTTATGTGTCTGTTTCACACACACTGAGCATGATTCTCACATTCCCTAAGGACACTATACATCACTTTGCTAGGGTAAAGGGAGCATAAATCATATTTACACTTACTTCATGGCTGCTTTATACTGCCAGAATCATGTAAAACAGTGCAAGTGTAAATGAAGTTTGAAATAAAAGGAAATGCAACAAAATTCTGTAAGCACAGGTAAAGCACAAAAGACACACTCATGTATTACTGAACCACAGCCATTATGGAAATCAATGGAGGGACTATTTAGTTTCTTCCTTAGGAAACACAGGAACATTTAAAGGAAAAGGGCTTGACTGTGGAGTCCACTGTGGCCTGCCCCATTTAACCCTGGGATGTTTTTGAAAGGGCTGATTTGTTTTACTTTTTTATTTCCTTTCTCTGAGCTCTTTCTTGATCTGATTTATAATTCTTGCATCTATTGCTGCCTTCAGCAATGTGTTCCATAATTCAGCTACCTTTTGTGTAATTAAATTCTGCTTGAATTGCTTATAGGCTTATATTGCTTATAAGCTTCCTCCTTAATTTCAGTCTGTGATCTCTTGTTTCTAAGTTACTAAAATTGTACTGGCTATACCAGGAATAACGCAGTTATAAAATACCTGTGTCTGAATTTAATCTGAATCTCAGATAGATGGGCAAGCAAAATCTCTGTAAACTTACATTTGAATTGAAATTTTGATCCTCAGAATTTTCTAGTGCTGGTGTGTGACAGCTGAAATCTATGGAGATAAAGTATGTGACAGGATAAACACTCAATCGAAAATAAAATTTTCAATCCTGCTCTGACCATGTTTGCCATATTTTCTTAACTATTCCTTAGTCCAAATTTGGATATGCCTGAATGTTTAAAATTCCCATTTGTGCTATTTATAATATGAATTTTTATATGCTTTCCTAATGCTCTGGTAGTTATGTGTCTCTTAAAGGAACAGGCTTCTTTCTCCTCCTCCTCCCCCCTTCACTTTGAAAACAATCTCAGGAAAATATGCCAGTAAACCAACATGACCACATGCAGTGATATTTTCAAGAAAACCTCAGGAGAAAACCATTTAAATTTCATAGCATAAATCTGAGCTCTTGGCCAGCCTTCTGTTTGCAAGTCGCCTGTACAACTCTCATGCTAATTCTCCACCAAACCTCCAGTTTTATGAAAGCTATATTTTATCTGTTTGGTTCTTTGCAGTCACATGAGAGTTGAAAAAGGAATATTAGCACCACTCACATTTTATAGTGGGAGTCACAGTACTTGGTTGACCCCTTTTTCAGGTCCTATTGAATTTCCTATACAAAGGAAATGAAAATGTTTTATATTTAATACAGCAGCATATAACAAGAGGTTTAGTTATTACACATAGTGCTGCAATTTTCTGCCTTTTGTTTCAGTTGCCTGAACTGAAATTTCAAAGCACAATGTTGTTTGTTTGTTTGTTTGTTTGTTTTTTATGTTGAGGCTTCAGACAGGAGGAACAAGGAACATTATCATATGTATGCAATTCACTCTGAGCAGGTAACATGGAAACCAGAGAATACAAGCACTGTATGCACCTTTTGTTATTTGACCCCAAACCTCAGTTAAAATATATTAGAGTTACCTTTTCAGCGAGGTCTTGTTACTGTAGAGCTATTCACAAATAGGTAAAATTATTAGTGTTAAATAATCCTGCTCCCTGCACCTACCTGCTCTCTTCCACCTGCCCTGAGAGGAGTTTTAGCATTTGGCTAGTTCTGTCCTCTGAATCTTTTCTTCTAATCTGTTGACCTGTATATCTCTCCCGGTTGCTACAAACCTGAAAAAAAAAGTCAGCTCATAGGACCTAAATTACACCAGCTGTATAAAACAGGACTAAATTCTGCTTACTGTGGCAAGAAAATAAAGCATATATCCTAATAAGGAATTTAATACTGATGCCACAAAGTCAATGTTATGACATAATTTAGATTGCTTAAAACCTCTTACTGTGAAATAAAGCAAACACATGTAAAATTCTAATTCTGGGAATTAAGCCATTGGTTTCAATGGGTCAGGATTTCACTCAGAATATTTGAAAGGCCAAATATTTGGCCAGCCTGGAATAGATAGAAGGCTCAAGTAGCTTTTGGGGGGATAAAAAAAGATATATATGAGTTGGGCTATATATCTATTGTTCAAATTAATGCACTTACGTACACTGTATTTATTTATTTCAGCTTTAAACAGAGATAATACAAATTCTTATCCCAGGGCATTGCTTACAAAATATAAAAACCCAAACAATCTCCTATTGGAAATGGCTAGATTCTTGGCTGGATTATTATACTAGTGATGAATGAAGATAAGAATTTAGGAGAGGTTAAAGTACAGAACAATGCCAAATATATGCTCAAGAGGACATTACAGGCAAAATGGTAAAGGTAAAACAAAGCCCAGCTGAAAGAAACCTCACTGCCTTCTGGCAGAGGCTATGAGTATTTGTAATAAAAATTGATGAAATGGAAGTCACATATCTTCAAGGATAAATATGAGATTATAATAAAAAAGAGACAGCAAAACCAAGTTCATGGCAGGAAAATGTAAAACATCACAAAATAAAACTAAGAGAGGAGATAGGTAATTTTTTTTGTTGGATTTTTTTTTTTTAAAGGAAAGAGCAGTGGTATGACTAACAGCTTACATTCAGAGCCTGCAGTTCCACAGTATCTGCAACCCTGGAATTAGGATTTTCTTGCAAAATTTAATGTCTTTAGGCAGAATTATTTTTACTTATAAGCAATGAAATGTTCAAGGTTTTCTGGTTGCCAGAAAACGTAAATTATCTCTGCATCCTTTATTAGCTCCCTCTTGGCTTCCTTCTCCAGTCACTGGCCTGTTGAATCCTCCAGCGCTTGCTATCAGCATGGATGCATCCCTAATTTAACACCCGTAGTTTAACTGAGGCAGTCCTGCAGCCATGTTTCATGGGCTATCGGACCACACACCACAGCACTGGTGCTGCCTATGTGAATGGTTCAAACATCTTGTTCATCCCAACGAATGAAATCCTTATCTACACACTTATCCTTATCTAATCCTTATCTATACACCTGCTCACGTGTTAACTAGCAGCAAATAACACGTGCTCATGACCACTCTCCTTGCCTCACCCACTCCAAGACCACCTTCGTCTGAAGGGGACAAGAAAAGGGGTGGAATCCTTTTTTTAATTTATGTGTTGTGCTGCTCACCCTAGAATTAACTGGAATTTGGTGGGATCTGTGTTGTCCATTTGACATACGAAGTGCTGACATGACAGACAGTGCTGAAAAGGAGAGATACCCAGGTCATGTAAACAGTGCAGACAAGCAAGATGATACTAAGCCGAGATTCATATTAGGATACGATCAAACGTTGGTCACGTCTTTTCTAAAGGAGACCATAATGAAAGTTTGAAGCCAGGTTTGGCTTCCAAATCTCGGTGTTTTGGGGGGATTGGATTCTGTAGTTTTGATTCAGACCCATTTGAGGGAAATATGAAAGCATTTTTTGAAATTGCTTTTTGTTTCTTTCTCTGTCTCTCAGAGTAAGGCACTGCCACCAGAAGGAAACAAGGCTTTTTGGTGGTCAACACTATTCCTAACAAGTTCACAAATTGCCGGTACATTGACACAGGAATTTTTTTCAGAATTATCTTTTAATGTTCGAAATATTACTAACTCTTTTTTCTCAATCTTTGGTAAGGAAAAGGCATAGATGATGTAGATATTGAAGAATTTAACTCTCCAACAAGGACTGCAGACTTCACCTTTCTGCCTGTAATATCCTGTGTAAACAAAAGCAATCCACTGTTGAAGATTTCCAGGCTCGTGAACACTGAGCTGAGGAAACGGCTCCCCACATGTACTGTAGAAGTTATTGAAGGGCAAGCAGTGAGGCACAGGTAATCTGAGCTTCAAAACATCAGGAAGGGAGGAAAAACATTGACATTTTAGGAAGAAAGCATTTAGGAAGTAAGCATTTCCTGGGAAGCTGAGGTGATGAAGTAGAATATCCTCCTCAGCTCTTTCTCTCATTTATGGTGGCTAAGCAGTCTATGCAGAGCTGTCATCTATTCATTTTCACTGGCAGGAATGATAAAAATGTGTCCAGCACAGCTGGATTGTTTTTATTTTCTATCCACAGGCAGTTCTGCAGCAGGGACTGTTCAAAGGCAGGGCCTGATCTGTGGCGTAAAAGTTGGATCAAAATGGGTGATAAAGTAGAAATGTGAACCCATGTAAATTGTATATTTTTCTATGCACCATATCTTCTCTTACAATGCCGGCTATTATTGTAAGACAAAGCTGATACAATCTCGACACTTGCTCTGCTCTTAAGGAGATCTTGTTTTCCTTCCTTAGTATTTACTTCTGTTGAATCATAGAATCATAGAATCATTGAGGTTGGAAAAGACCTCTAAGATCATCGAGTCCAACCGTCAACCCAACACCACCATGCCCACTAAACCATGTCCCTAAGTGCCTCATCTACTCATCTTTTAAATACCTCCAGGGATGGGGACTCCACCACTTCCCTGGGCAGCCTGTTCCAATGTTTCACCACTCTTTCCGTAAAGAAATTTTTCCTCATGTCCAATCTAAACCTCCCCTGCCGCAACTTGAGGCCATTTCCTCTCGTCCTATCGCTTGTTACTTGGGAGAAGAGACCGACACCCACCTCGCTACAACCTCCTTTCAGGTAGTTGTAGAGAGCGATGAGGTCTCCCCTCAGCCTCCTTTTCTCCAGGCTAAACAACCCCAGTTCCCTCAGCCGCTCCTCAGAAGACTTGTTCTCCAGACCCCTCACCAGCCTCGTTGCCCTTCTCTGGACACGCTCCAGCATCTCGACGTCCTTCTTGTAGTGAGGGGCCCAAAACTGAACACAGTATTCGAGGTGCGGCCTCACCAGTGCCGAGTACAGGGGCACGATCACTTCCCTACTCCTGCTGGCCACACTATTTCTGATACAGGCCAGGATGCCATTGGCCTTCTTGGCCGCCTGGGCACACTGCCGGCTCATGTTCAGCCGGCTGCTGACCAACACCCCCAGGTCCTTCTCTGCTGGGCAGCTTTCCAGCCACTCTTCCCCAAGCCTGTAGCGCTGCATGGGGTTGTTGTGGCCAAAGTGCAGGACCTGGCACTTGGCCTTGTTGAACCTCATACAGTTGGCCTCGGCCCATCGATCCAGCCTGTCCAGGTCCCTCTGCAGAGCCTTCCTACCCTCGAGCAGATCAACACTCCCGCCCAACTTGGTGTCGTCTGCAAACTTACTGAGGGTGCACTCAATCCCCTCATCCAGATCATCAATAAAGATATTGAACAAGACCGGCCCCAAAACTGAGCCCTGGGGAACACCGCTCGTGACCAGCCGCCAACCGGATGTAACTCCATTCACCACAACTCTCTGGGCCCGGCCGTCCAGCCAGTTTTTGACCCAGCGCAGAGTCCACCTGTCTAAGCCATGAGCCGCCAGCTTCTCTAGGAGAATGCTGTGGGAGACAGTGTCAAAGGCCTTGCTGAAGTCCAGGTAGACCACATCCACAGCCTTTCCCTCATCCACTAGGCGGGTCACCTGGTCATAGAAGGAGATCAGGTTGGTCAAGCAGGAAAATAAAGACAATTCAGAATGTGAATACATGGAAAACACATAGGGACTTAAGTATATCGGAGCTGGAATAAGGCTGATTTTTGGGCCTGCTTTGTTTGTGTGTAGCAAATCTGAATTCTGATGTTACATGGTGATTGGTGTCACCTACCTTTTCCTGAAGAAGCTGAGTGCAGCTGGCTGGCTAGGGAATATCTAAACTCTCAACTACCTTGTACTGTCTTCTCGGTCAACAACATTCAGATTGTTGCTGATGTATGGGAAAGTGAAAACTGCTTATTCTCAAAGATTTTAATCAGAAGGCACATTTTGATCTGCTGTAATTTCTCATCTAAACCAATATCTCTCATATGACACACAGTAATTTCTGCATCAAATCTAACATTTCTTTTGAAATCTTTTAGGAAGGTATCCAACCTTGACATAAAAGCCTCACAGCATCATGTGCATCACTGAGAATCCACCTCAGTAAGGTGTTCACTGTTATTAGTGGAGATTTATTTCACCTTCAAGAGCTCTGTATCTGTTGACACAATCCTGGGTAAGCTTAGTTCTTTATGAAATTGTCACTATGTTTTTTCTATACAACATATCAGTGACTTTAAATTGTTAAATCCATTAAATAGTAGAAAAACACGTATATACATTTGTCTTCCAGTTCACATAAGTGAGTGGAAAGAAAGGAGGTATCTATCTGCTAAATACTGGTATAATCTTGGAATTCTGGGACTTCAAAATAGAATTTAGACACTACATTCAAAATAAATCAGTGTCTCTGATGGTATCAAGTCTACAGAGGATACAGATGTAAATATTTTGTCTAACGCAACAGAGACAATTTGGAGACATGTTAAAGAAAAGAGAGATCACTTGTCCTAAAGGTTTCTGGATTTGCTCTAGACCTCCTGTGTTGTTAGAAAAAGGAAATATAATTACACTTAATAGATAAAACAAAACTTGTGAAAGAGCCAGGTTTTAATCAGAGGACTTTTTTGTTAAAAAGTTTGAGAAAAAGCCAGTGCCAAAAATAGGAACTCTGTTTCTAATGGAAAACACTGCAGTTGATCAAAACTTTAAAATAATTTTAAGCAACACGAGGGAGGTCTTTAGGGTCATAGTAAAAGTTTGGTAAATATTAGGGGCTGGATCAAAAGCTTTTCAAAGTGAAAGAGTAACTTTCCATTGATGTGGGCTTGGTGTACGTGTATAAATATTTTGGTGGTTGAATAACGTTTCTCTTAATTTTGCCAAACTGTCCACAAGCAATCTTTAAAAAAAAAAAAGAAAAAAATCTTTTTTTTTGCACAGTTTATAGAACTGACAGAGTAAAAACACAAATGTATTTGAAGACTTGTGCAATTTTAAAATAAGTGATTAATTTCCTTCCAGTGGGTTGCTCAGCCCTACTGAGAAAAGAAATTGACAGAGTCATGAAAAAGCAGTTAAGCGAAAACTTAACTCCTCTCTGAGAAGTTAACTTCCCTGGATTTATTAAAGCTTTTACATTTAGAAAGGCACATTATAGTTCTGGTTTCTTTTCTCTCCTTTGTCAGGCTATTTTAGAATGAACAACTCAGAGGATAAGTTATGATATTTTGGTGGGGATAATTTTCAGTGGCACAGAATACCTACATCCAATAATACATAAGTAAACATATGAACAAATGAAAAGATATCGTGAGTAAATAATACCTGTTATAAGAAAACTCTTGATTTGCAAAGCACTGTTTCTGGATTCAATTTTTTTTGTGTTTTTTTTTTTTTTTAATTTATTTTATTTTATTTCATAAACTTATATATATTCAACTCTAAGTTTCTTGGTGTTTTCTAAGGGTAATATGACCTACTATCAGTCAGGGTCAGAATTAACCACTGTGAAAATCTAGCAGTATCTCCTTTGAAAAACAATTACAGAATTCCCTCATCCAGACCATAATTGCTGGTTGAGGTAAATTGCAACTTTTAAACAGATATATAACCCTGTTCTTCTTCACATCCTTAGATAAAATGTTTCAATGTTTCAGGATATATTTTGTTAAAAACCAGTGCATTGCATACAGTTTTCACCGCAAAAGCAAGTTTCCATTTCTTTTTATTTTGCCAGAAAACTATAGTCATGAGATGTTCTAAAAGAGACAGGGTTCTGTCTCATAACCATTGGACTAGAAAATACTTAAGTTAGCTTAATGAGATGCCGATATAACGCAAAGCATCTTTCTAAATTCAAACTGAAATATTTATTGAATACTGCCTTTTTTTTCCTTTTTGAGAGTTGCACAATGTATCAGCTTGACTATTTATATTTAATTAATAGCTTTCAGAGTTCATAAGGCCTACATTAGGCCTAATTAGGAAGAAGAAGTTACATGTTTACATTTGCATAGTTCGCATCTGAGTGGGGAAAAAAGTCAGCCAAAAAGTGATGAGAAAGGCCTTTTCAGCTCTCAGTGCTACCCTGGAAATTCCAGAGTGGACTCACTCTGCTGAAAAGTGAGTTCATATCTGTAATAAATATAGATAATAAATCATCCCAGATTATCATTAACTTCTTTGAATTTTACTTCAGCCACTCTACATTCATTCCTATCTCATTTAGGCACAAGTGAAACAACGAAACTTTGAATCCTTTTAAACTTTCTTAATTGTAGAAAAACTGTACTTTCTAATCAGTGACAGATCTACAAACATAATTATTAACTACTGATCTTTTTCTCTTACCATAGATCTATCACATTAGCATAACATTTGCCTGCTAAGACCAGACTGGATGAAAGTAATTGAAATTTGAACATACAAAGTGCTTCTACCATTTTACTACTCTAGCTGACCTCTTTCCCCAAATGTGAGGACCTTTGAGAGACCAGTATTTAAGTATATTGTCAGAGATGAGTGACATTTCAAGAAGGAAACCTCAGCATTAAAAACTGCGAGACAGCTGCCTGGCTTGCTATAAGCAGATGCTATTAGTAGCTGGTGCAACTGTTGATGGTTTTCCTTCGGCAAGAAAGCCGTGGGTTGCACATTGCTCCAGAAGTGACTGAAGCTTCTCTTACTGTCTAAAAAGGTGCTGAAAAAAGGACAGTGAGAAATACCATATTCTGCACGTGGAGTGTCTTTTCTACTTATCACAGTTTAATTTCTTTCTGGCATTCTACACTTGTCAAACAATTTATGTATTGCAAGCTATTTGGATGCCAAGGTGACATGTGAGAGCAATACATATAAAAGAGAGATCTTAAACAGTCTAACATAGAAGATAACGATAACATCCATTCTGCAAAATGACATTTTAAAAAATCTTATTTGTGAAGATTAAGCTTGTGATCCTGTGTGCAATAGCATTGTAAGCCAGGCTCTCCAATCTTAATACCATACTCCATCATGTAACCAAAAACAGCGATTCTAAAACGAATTGAGAAGCTCGGTAGAAATCTTGTGTATTAGAAACTCAAAAGTTTGTTCTTAAAATGTGATTATAATCACGCAGTGATCCATTACTGAATGCATTTCCCTACTACATGTATTCATAATGATGTGTAGTACTGTAGCCCTGTAGAGCATTAGATTATTCTGTACTAAGCACTATGTAAACATGGAGGAAAAAGACAGTCCTTGCCCCAGAGGATTTACAGATTGTTTACAAAGCAGCAGGAGGTTGTGTGCATACAGCCCTGCAGAAGAGTTCACAGGAACAATGGCAGATTGAAACAATGGCAGATTGAAACAATGGCAGAAACTTCCAGTTCTCATAAACTGCGCCCTAAACAGCAGCCTAATGTACATGAAGTTTGCTCTTAATCTCAGATGTTGTCGCAGGCCTAATCTTCAGAGTTATATCTACCATGCATAAAGGTTACTTTTGAATCTCTTAAATGCAGTAACTGATTTTGTGTTGCTGCATATAATGTGTAACCTGGATGAAAAGATTTCAACTTTCTTATTGTAAACCGAGTTAATAAGTAGGGTATTTTTTACAATGGAAAACCTATAAAATTTATAAGCTAAATAAGAGCTCAGAAAAGAGCTAAGAATGCTATTTTCACTGATTTTTTTTCAAGGCAAATGGATTTTTCAATAGCAAACCTATTTTTAAAAGGAGTTTGAGTTCATTCATAAACAGTCACATCCAAATTAATACCTACCATGCTTTAAAAATAAGGTAGAAATTTCAAGTGGCATAGAAAGTAAATAAATAAATAAATGAGCCTGTCAAATATGGTTTATGCAAAACAATTCCAAGGAAACTTGTGAGTTTTACAACCTTTTGGGGAATTCTTTTCTCATTTTAAAAATTTCCATAGAAAGTCATATGTAAATGGGAAGTCTAACTAAATAAACCTAGATGTGAGCTAGAAGTGATGCAATTTTGTTCAATTTTCACATTAAAAACTGCAGGAGAAACTCCAATTACATTGAGAAGATATTCGTAAAAGTCCTGAAACTTATTGGACTAATACATCTAGACATTTTCTTCCAGGCTTCTGAATTGATTTAGTTCAGGGAAATGCAGTACAGTTAGCATTCAACTTTAATTGCAATGAGGTGACAACATACTGGGTAATGAGTTGTTTATGAGTTGTAGATGTGTTTACAATGAGTTGACAATGTGTTGGATAAAGTGTTCTTCTAAAGTTGTAGATCTATTTACAGTGAGCAGTGGGGGAATGTTCATTAGTTGTCGATTTGTTTGTTTACATTGTTTTCGATTTGCAATTGCTATAAAACAAATCACGGGCTGATGAAGGATGATTGTTTGTGTGCTTTAATGATTTACTGTAGTAGCTTGTCTGAAAAAGTACTTAACTCTTGCTTCATCTGTCAGTTCCCGCTGCAAAACCTCCCCGTCACAATAGTTTTATTAGCACAGCATGGGCCATTTGTAAGAACATTATGCATCTAAAAAATCTCAGTGCTTTCCTGTTCAGTCTGTTGTATTTTGGCTGGCTGAGCTGAACAGAATTCCTTCTGCTCTGTACAAGTTTATACCTTTTAATATGCTCCAAGATGTACATTTGAAGTTATACTTATACCGTCCCTGGAAATTCTTTCCCTGCTACCTCCTCAGTAATGTCGCATGCTTAAAGTTATACCGCTGTCTACTATTTCTTACTGCAGCTACCTTCTCAAAACCAGTTTCAAAAAATTTTTAAAAACCTACCATTAGGTTATGCTGAGTTACATGACATGAAGAAAAACAAATATACACTGGAGAATATTGGCTTTTTGGTTACAGAAAATCTTTCAACAGTTTGCAGCAATTTGGCAAGGCATACATTGTAACATACTTTGTTACTTCAGTCACTGTATGTTTAATAATTTTTGTTCAAAACAGACATAAAAAGTATTTTTTGATTGTTTTGTTCCCATGTTAATTTTTCCCAGTTACATTTCCTGAAACAAGCATGTTTCACAGGTTTTCTCCTTGTTATTTTCAAAGAACATTACATTACATTACTTATTCCACACCTTTGTCTTCCCTCACTATGCCCAATGGCAATTCCTGCGCAAAAGTGATCATCTTGCCGTGGTTAGGATGGGATTTTCATGAAGTCAAATTTGGGGTTTTCAGCTAAACTGGAAGCAGCATTGACTCTCAAGAGAAATTGAGACAGTTTCCAGCTCTGGATTCACAGAGAAAATAAGAACTAAGCAAACTACAAATGTACTAATCCTGATTTTAGCCATCAGCTCATGACAGTATGGGCACATAGTCCTATCACAAAGAATCTGCATTGGGGAAATCTCAGAGGAAAATATGCACCCTCTTGGTTGCAAACAGTAGCTTTACTTATTTGCACTGACAATTTCCACCACAACAGCTACACCAAATTAAAGCAAAACACAATATTGATGTAACCCAATATGATAACATCCAGAATTTCCAGTCCCCTTGGTGTGTTCCTATGTGAAATTACCAAAATCAGTGGTTGTGAAAATGTACTTTATCGGTACATCAGCACTAACTCTGATTGTCCATTGGAAAGGGGATGGTGAGCTTCAAGCCTTCTCATGTCACACCCCATTGCAGAGACAGGACAGTGGTGTGGAGGAGATTGAGAGGAGCCTTTTGAAAGTGCTGGGAGAGGTGGTAGAGAAAGTATGGGAAGGTCAAAGACAGAGACTAATGGAAAAATGCCTTCTTAACCCTCCCCTTTACCCATCTGGAAAAGCCACACGTGCTTTTCCAGCTGCATAAAATTTGTGCCAGTAAATACAAAATGTGGGCACAGACATACTTTAATGAACTAAGTGGAAGTTTTGCTATTCATTTTATTCTGGCAGCAATGGACCTAGAAGATGCCAGATTCATCTTCTACTTTAAGATTCCAGCTCTTTAGTATTAAATGCTACAGAGACAGGTAAGCTGAGCTCAGCATTTCAGCATCATTATATCTCTCTGGGGAAAATAATACCATTCTGAAAAATATGAAGCTTTCATCCTCATTTTTGTCAGACTAAAAAAAAAAAAAAAAAGTTTTTAAAGCAAGCAGCTGATATTTCTGCATCTTTTAAGTATGTGTTTTTGACTCCGTGGCCTTCCCGCTCCTTGGAGAGCAAGGCTTGGCCACACTGGAGAAAGAGGGAAGAGAAGATTGATGGGACAACTGGCTAGACTCTTCCATAATTCTGTCCCACAAAACCAGGAGTGGGCAAAGAGCTAATCCATCTACATTTTTCTGTTGCCTGGGCTTTCTCATCATATCAGTCATGATGTCAGTGCATTGAAGCCCGGAGGCTGGCAAGCTAAAAAAGCATGCGTGTCAGCACAAGAACTTTCTGTGCACACCTCTATATGGCTATAGACCTCAGCTGGCTTTGCGATCTAAATCCCTCACCTTTTTGAGGAGGAAAAAAAGAAAGGGAGATCAGCAGAAAAAAGAAAAGTAACTTCTCCCCAAGTGGAAACTTTCTTAGGCATTTCAGCAACTAAAGCTTGCCTTTTTCTGTGAATGACCTCAGCATTAGGAATGTTGTCCATGTTGATGCAATGTTAAGTCTGCATTTTTTTTTATCCCATTAACAAATAACACCTCCATAGAAACCTGAAGATTAAAAAAAAAAAAAATTTATCATGATATTGTCTATCATTGATAAATAGCAGCATGAACATTTGACTTCAACAAAATACACTTAGTGAAACTTTGCAATATGTCCACTTGTCCAGAATAAATAATAATATTGAATTTAGTGTACTTTTCTATTGGCTTATTGGGGGCAAATTAGTATTGTAAAACATGTATATGTGCGTGATCTTTCACAAGTATAACATTTAAAACTAGAATATATTATTTTTATACCTCTATATCACATTATAGTACATTTATACTATAATGGGATATTTTTTCATAATATATTTTAAAAAAATCCCAGCCCTATATAAGTATTATTTAATTTTTAACAAAAAATAATGTCCATACATAATATTTGCTATGGCATGGTAAAAGTTCTTATTTTCTCAGTTACTTTTTATGTGAGGAGATATTAATTTTAATTACAGCAAATGGAAAATATTACTACAAAATCAGCTGCAAAGGCTGAGAAACCTAATTCAGGATTATTTTCTCTCACTGGGAAGTACTTCAACATATAAGCTGTTGCATTTCACATTAGGAAATAAAAAAATAAACAAGGAAATAAAGCAGATTGTTATGATAGAAAATTAGGGGGCAATTTTCTAAAGCATGAATGGGAGGCACTCACAGAAATCCCATTAACGAATAATTGAGGATGTGGGTATGCATCCATTCACACTGCTTTTGAAAATATACCCCAGGATGAATAATTTTCATATGTACAGTAAGTTCACAGCTGATGCTTTATTGTCCACTGAGCCATCATTGTCCTCAGCTGGGAAATCAGCTATGCACATGTTTTTCCATCAAGAAGTAAGGTAGTGTTTTTATTTACTAATATGCAATGCCAGAAAACTTTGAAAGGAATTTTAACGATATTTGCAAATTACTTGAGTCTAAAACTCACCTAGCCGCAAAGAATACAGAAAAGATAATAGAGAAACTGCTGTTCATGTCATTTTCATAGCTTCTTACATATTCATGTTCCAAAAGGATTTCTTTCACAGAAGCTCATGCTCATCTAACCAGACACTTTGTAAGTAAAAATGCATGAAATTTAAACCAGCTTTTCATATGGACATTTTTTTTATGGCTGAGTGTTGTAGCAATCCAGCAATGGTAGACACCTATAAATGTATAATGTGATGGATTAGATTGTAATGCAGTCTGGATGCATATGGAGGTGGTGTTTGCCCTTCAGTGCAAATCCATTTTAATGTCAAAAGGAATCCGTTGGAATTAATAGAGCATTGTCCAGGCAATAAGTAAAACATTACAGTAGTTTTTCCTTTGAAAAAGAATCCAATCTTGCTCCTAATTATAACAATTATGACAAAGGATAAAGCTACTTCTAATAAGGAAATAGTAAGAAAATCAAAATATCAGTGCCTTGGTTAGGTTTGGATTCCTGTTTTGAACCTGATTTTAAAATAGGAATTTTAAAGAATTTTTTAAAGAAGCTTTGCTTTCTTCATGGTTTGTCAAAGCACATTGTAAAACCAGCAACAAACTTACACCTTACACAGACATGCATGAATTTGGGGCATGTCAACCTGGGGAACTTGGGAAAGTTAAACCAAAATAGCTGAAAGGTGTGAATGTAAAGCATGTTATGTAAAGTGATTTACAGTTCTGTGTGAATACACTCACTGAAAACCAAAATGCTTTTGTAGCTTTTCAGCAATAAGACCACTTTGTTTCTCTGCAGGGCTCAAAGGCACGTTAAACTGAGGTCTACATTCACATGCTTAGGCAACTCAGTTAAGCTTTTCTGAGAATCTTCTCGTAAGTGTATCCCTAGTTTAAACACTACATTAGAAATGATTATTTAACAGAAAAAAAACCCACAATTAGTTTAATTTCTGTGCAACCTAAATATACTTTAAGACTATTCATTTGTTTAAAATGAGGAACATAAGTATCATGCTAGATTTCAATAAGCCTAAGAATAGCTCAGTGGAACCCTCAAGATAAAAACGAAAAGGTAGGTAAATACAAGAGAATACACTGGAATAGTGTTTCAAATAAACATAATGTATTAAGGGTGCAACACCTTCATGGATCTTCAAGCAAGCCACAGATGCTTAAATGGCCCCCATTGAGCATATTAGACCCCAAAGTACCTACCTGTTCATTAGACTCAAAGGAGGATTTCCACAACATTCTGTTTTGTAGGAACTGATATAAAATGCCCTTTCCTTTTTCCAGATATCACTGTTAACGTGATTTTACTTACACTGCTTGATTTAAAATAAAATCAATATTTTGTTGTAATATTGTTTAACTAAGGGGATATGTTTTTCATTTTTGTGGATAAATCCTCCTCTCCTGATAGCATGAAGGATCTTTTCAGCAGCCCTCAGTGTTAAAATAGCAAATATATACAAATGTCTCTACTTACCTTCTTTCCTAGGACCACCCACAAATTTATGAAGATTTCCAGTGATTTACATCACTGGGAAAATACTCTGGGAAATAATTTCTCTGTCAGGATGTGTTGGGGAAAAGAATGCACGAGTTCCACAATGATGTGCCAGAGAGTGATGTCCCCTTGTGATGTCTCCACTGAAAAACATTGCACAAGGAAGTCTCATAAATGACTCAATATCACTGGTCCCAAACATTCTGCAAATAAAAGTTCCTGCTCTGTCTCAAATTCCCCCAAATGGTTAATAAGAAAGACATTTTAAAACATAAAAAGCCTCTTAGTTTTTCAGCATTTTGGTTTTAGTTTCAAAGTTTTTCCATGATGGTAAAAATCTTGCTTCAAAAGCAAGAAAAGAGTAATTTCATTTTACAAATGGCTTATATATAAATTCCTTGTGGCTACAAGTCTCAGAACAATAAAATTTTTAAAAAAATCCTCAGCAGATATTTGGATTAGGGGAAAAAGCTGTAAATGCATATCCAGCTCCCTTAAACTTGAAAAATTAATTTTCTCCCAAATTAATTTACAATAATCTTATATTACCTCTCCAGTATTATGTCCAAAATTTTCAGATGAAAAAAGGTTACCCATATTTCTCATACATGCAGTTTCTGTCAACATATTAATTGGCCATTGTTTTTATTGTACAATCAAGCTTGTCCCAAAATCTCATCATATCTTGATATTCATGAAACATTTGCAAAGTCACAAAATTTAATTTTTTTGAAAAGGTTCTTCTGGGATATGGAGAGAATTATCCATTACTGTAAAGTCACAGAAGGACAAGAATAGTAATATAATGGTAAGAACGCAATCTATGCATTCAGGTTGCATAGAATGAATGACAATGAATAGTTTAAATTGTTTTTACTAACTTTTCAACCTTAAAAAAACCACCCCTCTCTCCAGTACTTCATTAGTTATTGAAATTCTTTTTTTTCCCCGGCACAAACTCCTTCAAAATACAAGTTATATTCAAGCTGCCAGTCAAGTATTACTTACTGTGAGTGCCAACGAGATATTTTCCTCTCTCATCTAATTGGATAACACAGCTAATTACTGCTGTCTGTGGAATCATGTTTGACTGGCAGCTTGAATGTAAACGGAAACCATAATTTCAGATTATATTGTATAAACATTTGGAGTAGGGATGTGCAAGCAGTGAAACTTCAACCAAGGGAAATTTATATGCCAGATAATAAAAGTTACCTGTGTTTCATGGCTATCTAACCTCTGATAAAAATTCTTTAGAAATATATGGATTCCTGCCAAATGTCCACAGTACTTTCAAAAAATGCTTTTGGCAAAGTATTCATCAGAAAAATTGGAAATGTATTGGAAATTACACAAAAAACATGAAAACCACATGTCAAAGTAACCACATCTTTGGATACTCTTTAAAGCGCTTCTAGATTGTCTATAAAAAATTAAGGAAACAGCGACATAATCCATAGTACAAAAGCATAAGAATGAGAAGATGTTAAAACTAAGTTTGAGAATGTCTCTTAAAATACTGTACACAAATTAATTTCAGAAGTACTAGGATTATTCATAGAAGGGACCTGCGTTAGGTCATGAACATTATCAATCTGTCAGATTTCATAGTTGTACTCCAGAATTGTCTCTCCAAGTTTCCTTCATCTCTCTATCCTTTTTGATCTTAAAAAAGAAAGAAAAGGATTGAGTGTGTTACACATAAACACCCAGGTCAAAAGACAAGATACTTGGGACTGGAGGAGGAGG
Source organism: Aptenodytes patagonicus (assembly GCF_965638725.1). NCBI lineage: Eukaryota > Metazoa > Chordata > Aves > Sphenisciformes > Spheniscidae > Aptenodytes > Aptenodytes patagonicus. The sequence goes on along the minus strand of NC_134955.1, from coordinate 38,816,721 downwards.
AGGAGATTGAGTCCTGATTTTTTTTTCCCCAATGTATTGGGTTTGAGTGGTAAGGTTTTGATAGCAGGGGGGCTACAGGGGTGGCTTCTCACACCCAGAAAATTTTATCCAGGACATGAAAAACAGAACAATGCAAAAGCCAACAGAAGGGATGAATATCTGCCTGAAACATTTATTTAGCTAACTGATGTCCTCACTTCCTTCACCTTTTCTTTATCTAGTGCTTTACCAAGTTAGCTTAACCACTGCTCTTCAGATTCCCAGACCTTTATTTGAATTCTCATATATTTCATTTAATGAAGACATTTGGGGAATGTTCAGAATTACAGTTGACCTGTCCTGCTGGACAGTTCTTTTTGAGAAGAAATTTGGAAACCCTCCTAATTCTGAATTTTTTATATGATCAGTTGTTTCCACCAGAAGTATGCAGTAAAAGATCTTTTTAAAGTTTACTCTCAGGCTTTTGTGTTCATGAAACTGAATTCTCTAAATTGCACATTTGAAGAAAAGAAGAGAAAAAACATATATACCATTTAAATAATTTAAAATAATAATATTTCTATCTTATAAAATGTTTCAAAAAACACAAAATGAAATATAATCACAATTGCAAAGGAAGTCTTGATTTTGTTGAAGTTGTATTTTTCTAACAGAAAAACTTCATTATAAAATGCTCTAACAGAAATGGAAGTTGCAGTTTTGAGTTGTAATTGCCAATTGGAGGGCTGAGCAGCAATATATTTGTTAAAATTTGTTCATTGAAGCTAATTCTAAAGGTTCTGCCTGATTGTTACAAAGAACTATTTTTCCAGAGCCAAGAGATTCTGTGCCTTGCACTCCGCTATACATAGGGACAACCATGTTCTAGAATATCACGCATTGTCTCTTGAAAGACATCATTTGGGAACAATGGCATCTGGCAGTAAATGATGTAAAACATGACTTTATGTGGCAATTCAGGCATTGAATGTGGTTGTATTACTTTGAATGGCAATTGCAGTATTAAGTGAAATTTTTGAGAAGCTGAAATACTGCAGAATATTGCGTGATTTATCCCTTGTGCCTTCTTTCCTTTGAGCCTGGCTGAATAGTTCTACTATCTGAACTGAAGTCCTTGATTTATTCACAAAGTAGGGAGCTCTCACATTGAATTATTCTCTCTGGCCTGTAATGCTTGCTTGCAATTTGGTATAATTTGTCTCACAAAAAAACCACAACTGTGGTTGTCTTATGTGTAAATGATCTGTTGCCTTTGTAATAGAACTTTTTGCATACATAAAATTGCAAAAGCATATATAAATTTGATAGCTGTACATTAAAATTAAACATTTTTCACATATTACACGTGCAGTTACATACTGTTTATTTCTGAAAACACAAACCTTGACTTTACTGTGATTCAATACAGTCCCATCACACCATCCTTTTTTAAAGTTTGTATCATGTACTATTATTCCTGGACAATTACTTTCCTATGGATAGGTTTACCTCCTGATTTTGTAAATTTAAGACACTGTGTGGCTTTAAGTTTTTTAGCTCAATGCATGTTTTTGATGCAGTAGTCTAGATGGCATTGCTAGGAATTGAATTGAAATGTGAATATATGGAAAAAACCAAACTGATTTATTAAAGGCCAACAATTACATCATATAGTGACTCAGCCGAGCAACAGAAGTTAATATGATATATCTGCTAAGAAGTAAATCTCCTTTCATGACTGGAGGCAGATAGCTCACCAGGAGGAGGAAGCACATGGGAATAGCTCCCTTGCAACAGTCAGCAGCAGCTGGTACGCTGCATCTAAGGAGGTTGCAGAGGGGATTCCTACCACAATACGCAGAACAGAACCACGACCACCTAATCTGCAAAATACCTGTCGTGGTTTAACCTCAGTCGGTAACTGAGCACCACACAAGCCGCTCGCTCACTCCCCCCCACCCGGTGGGATGGGGGAGAGAATTGGAAGAGCACAAGTGAGAAAAACTCGTGGGTTGAGATAAAAACAGTTTAATAATTGAAAGAAAATGATAATATTATGATATAATAATAATACACAAAGCAAGTGATGCACAGTACAATTGCTCACCACCCGCCGACCGATGCCCAGACAGTCCCCGAGCAGTGGCCCCCCCGGCCAGCTTTCCCCAGTTTATGTACTGAGCATGACGTCACATGGTATGGAATGTCCCTTTGGCCAGTTTGGCTGTGCCCCCTCCCAGCTTCTTCTGCACCTCCAGCCTTCTCAGTCGGTAGAGCATGGAAAACTAAAAAGTCCTTGGCTAGTGTAAGCATTACCTGGCAACAACTAAAACATGGGTGCGTTATCAACTTTGTTCTCCTCCTAAATCCAAAACACAGCACTGTACCAGCTACTAGGAAGGAAATTAACTCTGTCCCTGCTGAAACCAGGACAATACCTCCTAAGCATAGGCTCACAGGGAGATCTCAGTCCTAAAAAGCACTACCCTTATTTGCAAGGACTTTTCTCTGTAAAAATCTTAAGCATTTCACAGGGTTCACAGTCCTGCCCTGCTCTGAAAAAGGGCCAAATCCCTCTTCCATTCCCAAAAGATGTTTGTCCAATTGCCAGCAGCATGTCTGGTCAGAGATTTGGATACTGCTGTATGCCAACTAGTTTAAAAAAATGCAGCACCAAAAAGGAAATTAAATTCCAGCTTTTCATACTATTATAGTCACTGACCTTTAGGACAACAGCTGCAGGCTATCTCCTGTCATCTTTGCCAAAGAACTTCTTACTGCTTTTAATAAGCATTAGAAAGAATTAAAAAATGCAAGATGTATTGATATTTGAAAAAAACTTTGCTATATAAATTCTAATAAATTCTTAATACATAATTTGTACTCTAGATGAGGTTCATATTAGGATATATCTTGCTCTCTGATCCAACTGTAGTTGATGCTCATATTAGCAACAGATACGTCCTCAATATCCTTCCACAAATGCTTTCTTATCCATATGGCATCTCAGAACTTTTTGCACACAAACGGTAATACAGATTCTACCAGAGCTGACTTTCTTTGTGATATAGCAAAGGCCATTTGGAGGGGCTAAGTGACATTGTATTACTCAGCGTAATAAATATCAACTGCAAGGTGAGCTGACTGGTACTGACACTACAATAAATAAAAGGCAGAAAATTTAATGAACTTCGCAGTGTATGAAAGGGGAAATCTTTAGAATGCAAAGTTAGACCTTGTTACCTGGCAAGAAGACTCAGGGTTGATGAATGCATATAAGTTTTACAACTATGGGAGTAGGCCAGTTAGTTGTATGCTTGCAAATTTATTAGCTGATAAACATTAATCTTCAACAATCCTATCTATTAAAAGTAGAAGTGGAGAAATTAAATATCATATTGCTGAAACCTGTTCATGTTTAAATCTTCTACTGAACAGAAATAAAGGGTTTAGTTAGTGTCAAGCACTTTAACTTACATTCTTTTACATCCACTACTACTTCTTACTTCATCAAAGGAATTGGATTTTCTTTGTAGAGTATTTAACCCATGATAAAAGCAAAGAACACATTTGGAAACCATTTTTGATTTATCATCTAGGAAGCCTTCTAGATCAGACATCCTCTGAACAAATTTCTGTACACAAAATAACAGCACTATGATTTCTACCTCCCTCCATTACAAAGAAGGATTTAAAGATTTTATGCTTTGGAAATATCAAGACTTGAATTAGAAACCATCAAGTCAACCAATGCAAACATTTAGTTTATATGCATATTCTCTTATTTGCAAACTCTTAAGTATTTGCTAGTTAAAAGAAAAATAAAACTAATAATTCAAACCTTTTTTCTGCACAGAAAAGTAAATCAAACATGAGTTCTGAACAGTGGGACAACCCTTAGACAAATAGCTAAATAAAATGAAGGTCATATAATATTCAAGGAAATAATTCAACAAACATTCAAGAAAATAATTTACTCCCAAACATAAGGTAAAATGTCAGTTGCTGGCTGGCTAACCTAGCCATTTTGGTAAGCATATTTGCAAATATCTATCTGAAATACAATCCATTTCATTGTATTTGCTCACAACTCACTTTTTCATTTGATCATTCTATTAGGAAACTTACTTATTGGAATAGTCATAGAAGTTAAAGGAAGACAAAAATACATGTTTATGGTCTGTTATTATCTACATAGGACTTGTTTTGGAGCATTGTTTCATCTGGCAGAAAGAAGTCTAATGTCCAATGATTGAAAGTGGAAGTCAGTAAAGTGCAAGCTGGGAATAAAAGGCAATTTTTTGTGGCAAGGACAATTAACTATTGCAACAGTTTTCCAAGGGATACAATAAAATTTTTCATCGCTCATTGTCTTTAAATCAAAATGGGTGAGTTTCCAAAAGATATTCTGTTATCCCTCTGTGGGTTATTGTTTGCTACAGGAAAACTGGATGAAATCTCTGATCTTTTTTGTGCAAGAAGTCAGACAACATGATTATAATGGCACCTTCAAAATGCATTAGTGTATTCATTTAGCCTTCTAAAATTTGAACTAATATTAACAGGGCTTTTTAAAATTTTATTTCTGTGTTGTAGTGTATTCTGGTCTAAAAATGAATGTCATGTTTGTGACATTGATAGAGGCAGCATTCAAATACCATCATTTTCTTTGCTATAATCACTCAGACACCAAACAGGGAGAGGTTTCCACCTTCTGCCTCGTTGCTGTATCAGCCACAGGTAATTTGTAAATAACAGTGACTGGCTACACTAAAGTTTGTCCTTGTAACAAAAAGGAGACCACTGAGGAAAGGAGGCGGGGGGTGGAATTCTGCACACTCAATGGCAGTTTGGGGATCTGTCTGTGTCAAATTATCATTTCCATTTTGTCTTGTGATTGTAACCTTCATTGCGAATTAGAGCATTCATTCTGTAGCAGCGTCTTGACACCTAGTGAGGGAACCATATTAGTCTATGACAGAGCAATCAACAGCTTTCAGTACTGAGTGGCTCTTCCTTACTAGAGCAATGATATTCAAATTGGTAGAGCCATTAAATATAAGTAACTATGGAGTCAATGAGGGGGACAATGACGGCAAAGGTTTAGAGCTGAAACCTGGACCTTTTCCTGCCCACTTCCAACTCTTAGCACATAATCCAGATGGGAAGAAAGCACATATTTTAAAAAAAATCTTCCCTGAGCAAGGCAGACCAACTAGCAGCAGAGGCAATAAGATCAGGCAAAGCTCTACAGGGGATTTGCTTGATCTAACTCAGATGTAGATCAATCTTAGGACTCCCAAGGGTAGCTATATCTAGTCCTACAGACCACCAATCAAGAAAATAGTGTTCTTCATACAACCAATGTTACTGCAAATATTCCTATTAAAGAAGATAAGAAGAGGTGTTGAGGAAATATTTCTTTTTCTGCTGATTCTCTCATTAATTCTGCTGTTTGAATGACAGCAATAAGGTTTTTCCCCCCTTATAATTGTCACAGGGAAGCAACTCACTTAGCTACGTTCATCAGAACACATTACAGCTCAGCACTGGGGAGAAGGGACATTTCAAATCTAAAAAAGGCCAACAACTGTGTAGCATTCTGTCTTCTCCCTGTTGATGTAACTGGAAAACCCCATCCTAATTATGACTGGAGCTTTACATAGTCAAATATATATTTGCTCAAAGTAGCTCACTTGTTCATTTCTGTACTATCCATTCTTTCTAAAAAATACTATTACATATGTAAGATAGTTAGCCTAAAGAAACAAGCAGTATATTGTATAATCAAAGCTAATTGTATTTTGAGTCATCACCTATGCCATTTGTTTATTAACTTTGTCAATTACATTTATTAATTGGGAATTTAGCATGTGATGTACAGCAAAATGGTTGAAATGATCATTTTTCAATACTGAATATATAACTCATAAACAGATGGCGACTGTTAAAAACCATATATAAATAAAATGTAAAATAACTTATTAATTAGAAAACATTCCCATGTAAATTCCTTTGCCAATATGCCAGCAAAGTTGCCATCTATAGGCTTGTTTAAAATGAGCTTTCTTGTAAATGTAGTTTATAATTGTGTAGTACTAAGAATTACTGTTGATTTTCTCCATTTTCAGCTGAAGAAACCGCAATAAAGTCATCAAAGTCCATGAAAATCTCTTCTTCTTAGATGTATTAGGAAAAATTATTATTTAGGGCTGTGCAGGTAGATGATATGAAAAAGAAAATTTCATAGGTTGCATAATTGTTGCATAATTGCATAGGTTCTGAAGCAGTGTTTTCTGTAAAACAGGATAGAACACAATATAGCAGGACTACAAGCAAATGCAAAATTAGGCCACTTAGATTTAGAAAATATATTTTATTTTTCAGAAGGAAAATATATGACAAAAGTACTGGTGTTATCGGAATAAAACACTCTCTGTTGTTACACTAAGTCAAACTGTCTTTCAATGATGTTATGAAATCACTGGTTTTCAACTTCTTTCTCCTTCTGCACTAAATCTCTCCCTGATGCACCACCACTGAAATCAGCAGTTTTGCCAGGGCTATACTGAGCTCATTGCCTTTGAAAACTGTGTTTTGACATTTTAAAACCTCATTTACAAACTAGTATGTCTTTCTCAAGTTTCTCAGCAATATTTCCACTGAGACCTGAATATGCACAGAGGGCTTTTTTCTGGCTAAAGAACCAGAAGAAAAGGAAACTCTCCTCCTTGGATCAACAGTCCCTACTGAGGAATCTGTCCATTCAACTGGCTTGATCAATTAGCCATTACAGACTTAACCATTTCCTTTTTAAAAAATGACAAATTCTTCAATTCTGCAAATCCACTGGACAAGTTTACCCAAGAATATCAATATACAAAAATATATGAGAAGCAAGAAGACCATTTTAGAATAATATTCTCCCAGCCTAGTCAGTGCCTGCCTGCATTTTTTCTACTATGAAAAGTGAGAAGATGACAGTGGAAAGTGGATGGTGACTGGTGGTTTGTTCTGAAAATTAACCATTATTTTACATTTATCACATCACAAACCCCCTTTACTATAAAAAGTTGGACTAAATTATTTCTGAACAGTTCCTGAATTATTCGACATCTGATCAGATCGGTATAGTAAGGGGCATGACTTGCATTTTTGGGTATCAGGTCTACAGTTCAGTCCACATATCGCAAAATACTTATTTCTGCCATTATTCCTTCTCTTTAACAGACACCTATGAAAGCATACTGGTGGCATCAAACTCTGATGTATCTGATGTGGAAAAAAAATCTCTCACTGTTAATACTGTAGTCCTGATCAGAGGCCATATCCTGACTGGGTCAACCTTTCACAATGTGCTGTAGGTTTGTACAGAAAAAGGCCATCATTGCCCTCATGAATTTACAAGCTCCTCTCACTAGAACCCAGTGTGTCTGGTGAGGAGAACAGGGTCGTCTCCCTCTCAGATTTCTGAAAGAACTGTACATGAAATTACAAGTCTGACACTTTTAGAAGAAAACTAACAAGTGTGATACCATTTGATGGGAAATGGAGAAAGGAAGACTTTATGAAAGATTTTGAAGGAAAAGCTAAAAATTTAGAAATAAAGTATTAGTAGGTTAAAAAGAAACATGGGTTTACCAAAGCCATATTCTCACAGGATAACCTAAAAAGGTAACCTACCTGATAGACAAAGGAAATGCAGTAGACCTCATCTTCATTAAAACATATCATATAATCCTACATTGCAAGATACTTGTCAAATTGAAGGAGGGACAAAGATTATCAAGGAAATGGAAAGCCTGTCTTATGAAAGCAGTCTTTTGAGCATAGCCTGTGAGGCCAAGAGGAAATATGATTGCTGTCTACAAATATATCAGGGTGTACATGCCAATGAGGAAAAAGAACCATTTAAAGACACAGTGCATCTAAAGAACAGGTGCTGATGCCAAAATCCATTTAGACTAGAAAACAGAACAAAGTTTCCAGCTGTCGGAGCAGTGAAGTTCTGGGACCATCTTCCAATGGGAGAACACAGGAGAGTAACTTACCAGGAAGTTCATTACATTTGTGAAGGGAGCTAGATAATGCAGTCCCTGCAGGAACAAAGGGCTACACGCAGTGACTTAGGAGGTTTCTAGTTTTACTATCTGAACAAAAAGAGAAAGAGAAAGAAATTCTGCTAAATTTGGGAGCCGTGCTTTTATATCTCTTAAATATTTTTTAGTTATAATTGGAATTATTCCTTCACACATACATACTTCAGCAACTTTTCTAGATACTTCTAATTAGAATTCAAGGTTCTTCCTATCCATTATTCCCCCCAAAAAAAGACACAATATAAGTATCTGAAGGAACTTGCATTTAACTGAAAAATATCTCTCTTTCCCTTAGTACCAACACCTGTATGAATAGGAAAAAAACATTTTGGTTGCTGGAAGCTGTGGTGAATGCAGGACTTTGCTTCCATGATAGTTTCTGTTCACTGAGGCTGTCCTGGCCTCATCCTTGGTGGTGAAAAATCTCATTTCGTGGACTTTTTTCAGATTCCAGAAGTGAGCTGAACTCCTGTGAGCTAATCCACCACCCAGTAGACTTTGTAACGCATTAAGTATGACCTATTCGTGTTGCTTGGCCTTTACCTTTAGCTAACTTACTCTATAAAGGCACAAAATTTTGGATGAAGTTAACCAGTAGGTCATTGCTAAAAGTGCTATTGTTTTGTTTTAGGGCACAAGTAAAATTCACGTGTTATGGACAGTATGTTTCCTGAGCTGTTGAAAGTTGTTGCTGAGGGAGGTGTGGAGGCTACAGGTGCCAGCAGCTGATGTTATGTGCAGGTAGTAAGAGATACTCCTCAATGTGGCATCCCTTTCCTGCTGGAATTTGCAATGGATGGGTGCAATAGTTAAACAATCTCAAAATAATTTCAGCTGGAAGGATTTTTTGTGGTTTTACCATTATGACATTATGGTATATGAAAGGTATGCACTGTGGGCTTCACTTGACACACTATTAATACTATTATTTGTACTATACTTTTGCCTCAAGTCTTGTTCCCCGCCCCAAATAAGACCCCACTACAATAGGCACTGTATAAACATATAACTTAATGGACCTCAAACAAAGGGGAGTCAGTTGAATAAAGGAAAAGAAAAAACAAAACAAAACAAAAGATGACTTTTAAAATTCCCTCATTGGTTCATTGTACTTCCTCCTAGTGATTAGCTTTCCACAGACCCTTACAAATGTCATTGACTTTGCTAGTTTTAAGAACTTGCTTAAGGAGTCTTAATTCTCTGGGGAAATCTTCCATTTGAATACTATTCTATAATACTTTGAAAGAGGTTATTTTTAAGAGCAAGTCTTGTAATTTGCAATGCTTTCTTTTTCTCATGGCATCTATTCAAATATTCTTCTCTCTAGTTACCATTGCTATCATCAATCTAGGTTTTCTACTTAGCTTCTCTGTTTGTTACCTAATAGCCAAGACAAGAGGGAAAATAATTTCTTGACTATGACGACAATAACAGACATGTAACATCTCAACCGTATTGAATTGCATAAGTAGCCAAATAATGCATCCCTATCCAAATAGTCTTAAATATTGCTAAATGTTTGATTTAAACAGACTCAAACTTATTTCTCCTTCTTTAGCAAAGTCTCTCTAAAACCAGCATTCCATGTCCTGGTAATTTTTAGAATCATAGAATCAGTTACATTGGAAAGGATCTTTAAGATCACCAAGTCCAACTGTTAACCTAGCACTGCCAAGTCCACCACTAAACCATGTCCCTAAGCACCACATCTACACATCTTTTAAACACCTCCAGGGATGGTGACTCAACCACTTCCCTCGGCAGCCTGTTCCAATGCTTGACAACCCTTTCCATGAAGAAGTTTTTCCTAATATCCAATCTAAACCTCCCCTGGCATAACTTGAGGCCATTTCCTCTCATCCTATCACTTGTTACTTGGGAGAAGAGACCGACACCCACCTCGCTACAATCTCCTTTCAGGTAGTTGTAGAGAGCGATAAGGTCTCCCCTCAGCCTCCTTTTCTCCAGGCTAAACAGTCCCAGTTCCCTCAGCTGCTCCTCAGAAGACTTATTCTCTAGACCCTTCACCAGCCTCGTTGCCCTTCTCTGGACACGCTCCAGCACCTCGATGTCTTTCTTGTAGTGAGGGGCCCAAAAACGAACACAGTATTCGAGGTGCGGCCTCACCAGTGCCGAGTACAGGGGGACAATCACTTCCCTAGTCCTGCTGGCCACACTATTTCTGATACAAGCCAGGATGCTATTGGCCTTCTTGGCCACCTGGGCACACTGCCGGCTCATATTCAGCCGGCTGTCAACCAGCACCCCCAGGTCCTTTTCTGCCAGGCAGCTTTCCAGCCACTCTTCCCCAAGCCTGTAGCGCTGCATGGGGTTGTTGTGGCCAAAGTGCAGGACCCGGCACTTGTCCTTGTTGAGCCTCATACAATTGGTCTGGGCCCATTGATCCAGCCTGTCCAGGTCCCTCTGCAGAGCCTTCCTACCCTCGAGCAGATCAACACTCCCGCCCAACTTGGTGTCGTCTGCAAACTTACTGAGGGTGCACTCGATCCCCTCGTCCAGATCATTGATAAAGATATTAAAGAGAACTGGCCCCAATACTGAGCCCTGGGGAACACCACTTGTGACCGGCCGCCAACTGGATTTAACCCCATTCACCACAACTCTTTGGGCCCGGCCATCCAGCCAGTTTTTCACCCAGCAAAGAGTACATCCATCCAAGCCATGAGCAGCCAGTTTCTCCAGAAGAAAGCTGTGGGAAACGGTGTCAAAGACTTTACTAAAGTCCAGGTAAACAACATCCACAGCCTTTCCCTCATCCACTAGGCGGGTCACCTGGTCATAGAAGGAGATCAGGTTAGTCAAGCAGGACCTGCCTTTCATAAACCCATGCTGACGGGCCTGATCACCTGGTTGTCCTGTACATGCTGCATGATGGCACTCAAGATGATCTGCTCCATAACCTTCCCCAGCACCGAGGTCAGACTGACAGGCCTGTAGTTCCCCGGATCCTCCTTCCGGCCCTTCTTGTAGATGGGCGTCACATTTGCTAACCTCCAGTCAGCTGGGACCTCCCCGGTTAGCCAGGACTGCTGATAAATGATTGAAAGTGGCTCAGTGAGCACTTCTGCCAGCTCCCTCAGTACCCTTGGGTGGATCCCATCCGGCCCTATAGACTTGTGTGTGTCTAAGTGGTGTAGCAGGTCGCTAACTATTTCCCTTGGATTATGGGGGCTTCATTCTGCTCCCCATCCCTGCCTTCCAGCTCAGGGGGCTGGGTACCCAGAGAACAACTGGTCTTACTATTAAAGACTGAGGCAAAGAAGGCATTAAGTACCTCAGCCTTTTCCTCAGCCTTTGTCACTATGTTTCCCCCTGCATCCAATAAAGGGTGGAGATTCTCCTTAGCCCTCCTTTTGCTGTTAATGTATTTATAGAAACATTTTTAATTGTCTT
>NC_134955.1:38492729-38502729 GCF_965638725.1 Aptenodytes patagonicus | reverse complement strand
GTAAATCTGTGGGCTAAGGAATATGGGAGCAGAATTACCACTGAGCAGGAACATTTACATTTCTCTTTGCAAGGTAGGCAACAAAATCTGTTGAAAGCAAAAAATAAATCTTTTTATATAAAGACATCAGTACTAACAATGGAAAACTTTTCCACCAACTGGCCTATACTCCTAGGAAAGGAGCTTGCCATTATAGAAGTTAGAGTAACTAACAGTATAATACCTTTAGTACTCCTTTTAAAATAAATATGGAACATGGACTTAAATTCTGCCCAAGTAGTTTAAGTATAGTGGGAAATTGTACACTTCGTGGTCTAGTCTTCTTCCATTCTGGAAAACAGACTTCTTGATTTGATAGCTCTTTTTTTTCTTTTCCAGTAACTTTGGTCTTAGGGTAAAGATTACTGTGATATCACACCGAATTCCCTATTTATGCAGTATAATGCTGTTGCAATCAAAAATACTGTTGAGTTCTCTACAGTTTTCTTACATGAAATAATAGTGCTTAGAATTGATCTCTATACCACTTACTGTTTTTTTTAAGTACATCAAAGACAATTATGCTATAGTAATCACCATACTGCATGTTGTCAAAGAAAAGTATACATATTCTGGATGCGAACAAAATGTATCCTTTTAGCGTTTTTACTATTTGGGTTTGAGCAGGGGAGCCTTGTGTGCCAGTTTTCAGTCTGTGACAAGTTTCAAGTTCTATTGGGATGCTGAACAATTTGAAGAATGTGCTCTCTCTGTGTATCCTTTGACTTAACCAAGTTCAAAACCTATTATTCAACCGAGCACTGTAATAATTCTTCTGCCTATTACCTTATTAAATCTCTCAGATTATTCTATCAATGTATGGAAGATTAACTCCAAACAAAACTGTGGGACCAAGGGGAGAGGGTGCCTTATACAAGCATAATGAAACCCTATAAATGTAACATCGTACATTGCAGTTATCTCTGTATCCAAAAAAGAAAAATAAAATTGATGTTGTCATTAAAACAGGTAATTTCTGTACTTAGAGACTTAGAATCCTTTTAAGACATTGAATTCCAGGTGTTGAATTTCACGGTGCAAAACAGTATTCTAGATGTGGTCTAATAGATGCTAAGTAAAGGGGATAATTACTTCCCTCAATCTACTGGCTCTGCTCCTTTTAGTAAAGCCCAGGTTGCTGTTGTCCACCTTCTCTGCCACAGTACGGTGCTGGCTATCGTTCAGCTCGCTGCCTCACCAGGGACCCCAGGTCCTTTTCTGCAGAGCTGCTCCCCAGCCAGTCTGTCCCAGCCTGCATTGTTGCCAGGGGTTCCTCCTTCCCAGGTACAGGACTCTGCATTTGCCCTTATTAAATTTCATGGGATTCCTGCTGGCCCATTCCTGCTAGCCTGTCTGTCTGAGCCCCTCTGAACGGCAGCCCTGCCTCCCAATTTGGTGTCATCTGCAAACTTGAGGAAAGTACACTCTTTTGCATCCTCCATTGGTAAAGGTCATTGGTAAAGATGTTAACCAGGAATAGAAATTCATAATTGCAACTACATAAAGACGAAGAAGTGCAAAGACTTACACATTTTTTTAATCTTACCTTTTCTGCCCTCTTTTTATTTACACTTCAATAATAATGTAAAATACAATCTCAAGATTCTTCTGTATGATTACCTGCTATTGATTATTAACATGACAGTAACATGTATCTAAGGTCAGAATATCCTCCCACCTTCCTCTACTTTCTCTTAGCTATTGAATAAGCAACTTTAAAAGAGAAACCAATATCATCAGGCTTTCTACATTCAGCTTTTGGTGAAATGTTTAAAAAAAAAAAAGCAATGAGATGCAGTTTATATGCTCAAGTTGAGTGGTTGAGCAGAGCAGTGCTAGTATCCATTGCTTCTGTTGAAATGCATCTACAGTCCACTTGCCAAGTGAAGGCAGAGAGAAGGAAGGCAAGAATTAGAAAACAGTTCTAAAACAAGCATTCTGCACCATTACAAATTGCACAGTACAGCTACAGTTATTAAATTTTAGACAGTATGTATAATAAAAGGTAATTCAAAACTGGCTTCAAAATTGTCTAGTATATTTATACAGCATACATAACATAAATAATCTATTTGCTCTGAGAACACTACCTAAATGTGAGTTCCTTGTATGTCAACAATCCTTAACATACATAAAATTCATTTCAAAGTTGTATCCCCTCTGCTAGAAAATGCTTCATACTTAGCTTTTAGAGATTATATTCAAATCTGAAGAAGCTCTTACACAAGAATCTCAAATTGCTTAAATCTCCAGGAATTAAAATATATATTTGAATAAGTCTTATTTCACATTTTTCCTTATTACAAAGTGTTTGCTACCTGATATATATATACTGTAGGAATACGCTTCATCTTTCAGAAGTGTATTACCATTGACTAATTATCAGAGTGCACTAATGCAGAATCCATAGAAGTAAGGATTTGGTTTCAGGCTGGTAGCCTGGAGTTATGTTAAAATACAGGACATTTAAGAGAATTTGCTATGTGCCTAACAAATCTAGACATGCAACAGGGCCAATCACTAGTCTTTTAGGCTGTGAAAATGCTGAATGCAATATATTGCTGATTGTAAAAACAATCTTGAAGATAACACTTCACTTTATGTCTACTGAATATGCGAAAACTTAAATTGCGGTAGGTTGCCTTCTAGTAAAAAATTACAGGTGCACAGTAGGTCTTGGCAATGTTCTGTTGTACGTTTTTGCATGCATTTTTCCACATGGATGAAATTTTGTTCAAGCCAATTAGGATCAGGAAACGAGGTTTTTACTTAAGTCAAGAGAATTTTGCTGGGTGACTTCTGACTGTGGTCCATTAAGTTTGCATTCTTTGACTGACAGTTAATTTCACTGTTCAAAAAGATAAAGTTGCATAAATTACAGTTTCTTTGCACTTGCACACATATTATTAAACACAGAGAGAGTCTTGAAAAGTGTCGTTTTTAATACTGACCAATGATAGTGTTTCTAAACAAGCATTTGAAGTTACTCTTAATTTTTCCATTTCTCCATCTTCCTATCTTTGAATTCATACTGATAATGCAGAATATTTTTACAAAGGCAGGGGCAGGAAGTATACCAGATGTTTAAGCTGTGCTCCGAGAAGTAGAAGTTCCCTCTCTGGAAAAAAAAAACCCACAGTTTTTTAGATATCTCATTACTGCGTATCTTCCTCTTGACTATGGGAAACATCTATGTTCGTTTAGTTGCCTTGGTGAGAATGGAAAGCCAGTAGGATAGGGACAGCTTTCAAAGCAGATTAGTTGCACTAGTGAAAACAAATTCTACAACCTCAAAACAGAAACAAAAAAGATTCCTCTGCTTGCATGTCCAGAATGGATTCTGCCTCTGAAATTAGAGTACACTCCAGTTTTTTGATCTGCTTGTCAGTATTTCACTTGTTCTCTTTTTAGGAATGGGAACTATTTTTCTTTCACCATTAGATCGACTGTTAACAAGCTGCTTTTTTAATTTGCCATGTCATGTAGGGATGCTGTTACAGAACAGGTCTCATGCAGGTATTCAAAGCAAACTTCTACAAGTGAAAATTGGCAACTGAATTAAAACTTTTGCTGAAGAAAGTGGGGAGTGGTTCTAGAGTCCCAATGTTGGATGCATGCGAGCAGCTTATTTCCATCCCATTAACTCTTGGGTGAGAAAAGCACAGTGGAACAGAAGCAGGAGGCTGAGGCTACAATGCAAAAGGATAGTTTTCGTGTGACCAATTTTACTATATACTTTCAACATGAATACTGACGTTAATTTAGTGAAGCTAACACCCTTGGTCTTTCTTTTCTTTTTATATGTGGGAAAATATTTGTTTTTATTTCCACTTACTCTGGACAGCGTGCACAACAAGTCAACGATGCTGACGTGACTGAGTTTGTAACCACTACGCATCACCTTCTTCTTGATGATCTTGAAATACTAACTTATTCACTAGCCATACCTGAGTTCTGGTCCAAATACTACTCCCAGTTTACAAATGAAACAGTTGAACCATGAACAGGTTAATTAACTTGGCCACAGTCCTATAGAGAGCTTGTGTCAAAGCGAAGACAAGGATTCAATCTTACACTTGACAGGCATGGATTTATGAGAGCTAGACACTTCTGAATCCACATGTACTCATTCCCTGCTTCCTCTTTAAGCTAGAAGGGGAAAAATGGATGAACACAAAACAAAGGGCAATTTTTCTTTTTAACCTCTATAAGTCTGTTGTCCGCTTTTTCAGAGAAAATTCAGTAGCTTTTCTATAACACTGAGCAAGGCTCAGTCTTCCCATTTCTCTATAAATGTCTGATGAATGCAGCCTCAGTAGTGCACTGATAAATCGGTGCTGGAGAGAATTTTTTCTTGAGACAATATTGCTGAGAAAAGCTGTTTGCCTTCAAATCCTAAAAGTTACTTTTCTTTGGACTATTCCAACTTCTCTTTCTAGAATATATTAGAGAAAGCCTATGTCCTAAGTACACAAAGAACATGCTTGGTGTTAAGCATTGCACGTCGGTGAGCTACTTGACCAATGTAATCTCAGATTTTAGATCATGGCCCTGAACTACAGTAAGTTGTTTCTGTTTATAGAAATGGGTATCTTCAAACTCACAGGAGGTAAACATCCTTTAGTGTGAGATGCATTCCTTCCATAGCAGATTGAGTAGCATCTGTGTAAATATTGCTACTCCAGCATAACTTACCAGCAGCAGCAGGAATGGGTCTTGCTGTCTTCTCTAAAAATGCCTTTCACTGGAGATAACCCAATTTAAACTTCACTTCAAACCTTCCCCTAGCATATATGCAGCACTATGCTGAAACACGAGCATTAAATCCCTGGAACATCTTACCACCAGTTTTGTCTTGAATAACTACAGCATCCATGTCCTTTGCATTGGATGAGCTAAAAAAGCATTGCATGACTTAACTTTGCTCTACTTCAGAATGACTCTGCTTGAGCAAAAAGCTTAAAAGCTAAAAAGGGTGCTGAATGCAGTGCCTGAAGGGTGTTACTGAGACATCTCAATTAAAAAGCTGACTGTACAACAAAATGCAGGAAGAATCATCTGAAAGGGAGATCCATATGTTTGACATCCTCAGAACTGTCTTAAGCAGCCAGTGAAAAACACCAAAGAACACACTAAAAAGCAGTTGAAAAAGCATTGAAAATTAATGAAAAACAATTTGCTGAGGGCTGCTATTGGGATTTTTTTTCCCATGTAGGATCCGTGACCCTGAAGCCTCTCCCTAGGTTAGGTGTTCCAACCTTTTAGTTAAAATAAAACAAACTCCTCCTTTCTTTTTTGGGTCTCCTTTCTCCAAAAGATGATAGAGCCTGCAAGCAATAAACTTTCCGGAGTTCAGTCACTTCTTTGACTAAGGAGAGGGGAACCCACTCTTTGAAAATCACAAGAAAATAAGCAGGTCAACAAAATATAATGCTGCCAGCTGAGGTCTCTTCTGATTTTTAAATGAATAGTTAAACATTAGGTAGGCCAGACCATGCAAAAAAATTATGTAGAACCCTCAGGCAGGAGGTGAAGACATGACATTCTGGCCCTACTCGGTCGCATTGCTTCATGGTTGCAGCGCGGTTAGCACTGTGCTCTTTGATGCCTTTGAGACTCTGATTCAGCTCAGCAGCGGAATTCTGGGCTTCTTCTGGGTTAAACCGCAGCTGTACAAGGGAGACGTTGATTGAGGTGAGTTCACTGGAGGGCCACCAGGATGGTAAAGGGGCTGGAGCGTTTGCCCTGTGAGAAGAGGCTGAGGGAACTGGGGCTTGTTCAGCTGGGAGAAGAGATGGTTTCAGGGGGACTGAAGAGCAGCCTGCTGGTACCCAGGGGGAGGTTATTAGGAAGACAGATGCAGGCTGTTGACAGCAGTGACGTGGTAGGATGAGAAACAGGTATAAATTGAAACAAGAGACATGTACAACTTGACAACTTTGAGTAACTTTTGTGGTCTATTAATGTTACCTATTCTGCTTTATATTTCCCTAAAGTAGACACTCGTTACTTATAAAATGAATTTTGCAACAGATTTTAAAGATGAAAGTTTTCTTGTATAATTAACCCTTGAACTTGTTTTGGTAAGCTTTAAAATTATGGTGTTAAAAGAATTAGTGCTGTTATCCAAAGTTTATTGCATATGTATGACTAAAGAAAGAAACATGATCCAGGGGTGATTATCTAAGGAAAAGTCCTACAGAAGATTGAAATTGAACGTAGTAACTGTAATTATCTAAAAGGAAGTCTATTACTGTATGATAAAACTGTCAAAATAATGATTGAGGGCTCACACAAATCATGCAGAAGATCAATAAAGTTAATCCTACGTCATAGCTTGAGAATTTAGAAATTGTATTTTGACCTTAATTCACGATGGAGCCATTCAAAACATCCTTAATAAATGGGTTATAGTACTTCTTCTTAATTAAAAATTAAAACTATTCCTCAATAGTTTTCCCCAGTGAAATAGGGAATATATTTCCAGTCCACATGATGTGCATGTTATTTTACTGATTGCTTACTCTTTTTAAGAAATTATTAGTTGACTTTGATTTATTATTCATGTACACTAAATTTGCGGTGATACCTTTCCCAAAAAATTCTTTGTG
The DNA here is from genome assembly GCF_965638725.1 of Aptenodytes patagonicus. Taxonomy (NCBI): domain Eukaryota; kingdom Metazoa; phylum Chordata; class Aves; order Sphenisciformes; family Spheniscidae; genus Aptenodytes; species Aptenodytes patagonicus. The sequence continues at coordinate 38,496,079 of NC_134955.1, read as the reverse complement.
GCTCAACAACCCTGTTTGGGGTGGTCCTTTTTTCCCTACGATTTACTTTATTCTCCATTCTATATAAGAGCTTATCCTTCTTTTATCCTACTGTATCTGAATGCCTTCCAGCAGCTGTATGACTGCATATGTGTCATGTGTTGTTTGTTCTCTTCTTTTCTCCCAAGGAGGAGAAGCGTATGCAGTGAAGTGTTTGATTTCGTGGGTTTCGCTTTGTTTTGTTTTGTTTTAGTTTGCATATATATATATATGTTCTGTATATGTTAGAGAGGACAAAGTGAAAGAAATGTGCCTTTTGTGGGGAGCAGATGGGAGTAGGGGCCCTCTGTTCACTGCACAGTCTAAAATAGGCTATTCAGAAGAATCTCTATTTCTTGCTTTCTTCACACCCCAGTACGTATAAATTTCACTCTTACAGCGTGAGTTCTGTTGGAGTAGACGAGTACAACCTTACACTGCTTGGCTAAAATGCCTTTCTTCTTCTGCAGTCTTCCCGTGAAGATGGGTCAGGAGAACATTGCAGAATGTAAATGACTCTGTTCTTTTCAGATCACTGTTCCCTATGTAATGCCTGTGCCTAGCTTTTTTAGCTCAAATTCCGTGAAACTTTTAAAAAAATTGGATGAGATATGCTTTTAATTTGGCACCTGGTCCTCAAATAGGTGCCAGAATAGATCTTTGGTAAAATAGTAGTTTTTACCATCACGCAGTTACAGCATTACTTGTCTAATTAATTTTTTTTGGCTGAATCACATTATGTATTAATGTGATAATTGCCATACCAGATCAATTAGTGATCTTTTCTTAATCATAAAATTGTTTAATTTAGATAAGTGTTGCTGCAACTATGAATGCAGCCCTAGTCGTGATAGGTTTCACAAAACTTCACTATGTTTCTCCCAACTCTGTCCCCCACAGTTACAGTCTAGATGAAATGTTGCTTCTGTCCATTGTACTGCAAGATGGGAAAGCAATAAAGGTGCCGTAAGACGTGTCAACCTTCAGAAAGTGACAAAAACAGCTATACATTGTTCCATAGGCTCCTGTGCTTGACAGTAGGTAGTACTGGGCGTTTTGGCAAGCGGTATTTTTATGTGGTGGGAGGTGGGGGGACAACAATTCTCTGCAGTAGGCACTTACAGATAACCTTTACCCAGATATCTTTTGTCTCCCAAAGAAGTTCTTAAAGCAAGTACTGGATTTTGTTCTGTATAACTTCAAAATGCTGATTCTTTTTTGAGAATTGCTACTTTTCCAGTTTGCTTGGTTTTCTTTTTGTTTTGAATACTCACAATTCTAAATATCCAGCATTTTTTAAATCCTGTGATGTCTTTGGTCCTGATGTTTTGTAGCTATGAGTTTCATAAACATGTATCTTTGCACAGAAAAAAGGTTTTAAGTCTAAGTGCTTTCTTCAGAGTTACTTGAATGTCCATGGGTGTTCTGACACGCAACAGAAATGGCAAGCAGGCATCTTCTTTTGTGGTGACCCTTTTTTTTGTGTGTCTTCCAAAATAAATGTTTCATGTGCCCAAGCTTTATAAGTTTTTTCAGGCCACCACTGATTTTTTCCTGTCTTTGAACCCCTGGTACTTCCAGTGGACATTTTTGAGATAGGATGACAGAAATAATATAATGGTTCCAGGTGACTCTAAGCAGGGGAGGTATCAGTTATGAGGAGTTTGGTGACATTTCCAAGTCCATTTCTTCTTGTTCATCCTAATTAGAGTCAGTCGTTAAGGAATGTGCAAACTTGTTTCAGCCCATTTAGAGACTATGTGCAAATAGAGACTAAAATGTGCAAATAACTGACCTGTTTCTTCCACTGTGCATTACTGGATGTTATGATTTGGGAATATTTTCTATCTTTGACTCTACACTAGTGTCTCTGAAGACGTAATCTCCAAATGCTAAACCCCAAATCCTGCACTTTTTCAACAGTGGAATCCTATCATTCAGATTAACTTTAGACTGGGAATTGCAGTGTAAAGTGTGTTTTTTTCTTTAGGAGGTGCAACTGTGTCTATTCCCTGTTGTTGTTTTCTTTAGGAAAGCTGGGAACAACTGAAAGTTCAAGTAATAGAAACAGCTTTTTAAAAATAATTTTGAATGAATATTTTCAGTCTTTAGTAATACAATTACTCCTAAGCTTATCTTCAAGACTGTAAACTTTCTTGCCTGTCCCAAGTTCCTAAATCAGAATTCCATCTACTTTTCTGAAGAACTTTCTTCTTTCTCCCTACTTCAGGGATGATTCTCTTTTTTCTCAGTGCTTTCCTTAGCTGCTCCCACATTGCAGAACTGTTTACTTGCATTCAGTATCAAGAATTGCTTGATTTACAGTTAATTTTATGTTTCTTTTCAGATTGGTGAAACAATTCAGTAGACAGAATGAAGAGGCACACGTTTCACTTACAAAATTCTTTTTCTCAATCTGCTATTGAAGGATGTATTCATTTAGCCTTAACCTTATGCTCTGAAATTTCTTTGCCTTTCTTTCAGTAAACTAAATGAGGGCCCAGCCCTGAAAAGACATATGCAAGGCCATCACGTGCTTGATGTGAAACTTGCAGCTGTGTGGAGCTACAGCTTTTCAATAGGTGCCAGTTTACTCAGATTCATCTACAGGATCATAACCTGAGTTTGACATATTTGAATCCTCTATAACCTCATCATTTACTTTTATTAGGTCCTTACAAAACATTTTAAACAACCTGATTTATTATGTGTCAACTTATGTCACCCCACTGTTAACTTTTGCTGTGAGAAAATGGACATGTATTTTGGCTTGTTCTCAGAGTCTAATCCTTGACAGGTTTTGGGAATTTTTCTTGTTTTGTGTGTGTGTGTGACTAGTTAGTTTCCTTAGCTGCTACTAGTAAACGTTAATAAAGATTTTTTAAAACAATCTTTTTTTCTTTAGTTTTCTTTCTTATGGCATGTCCAAAAATTGCAAGAGATTAGTAATGTTCAACTTTCCCTTATGCAGTGGTATTGGTCATTCCTTAGTGTATCACAGTCACTTAAGTGCTTGTTAGAGTGATCATTAAAAACATAATGTACTGGATATAGACTTTATTGTATAATTCCCTAATCACTGCTAACTTATCTAAGCATATAATCGGCACTAATATTTACCCCCTTCCAAGTTTTCTCTACTATTTGCTGGTGTGTAACTTCTCAAAGTAGGTGGATAGCATAAATGAAAGATTAAATCCTTGCCTAGAGAAGCTTATTTTCCTATTAACGGAAAATCATTACACCTTAGTGAAAATCATGTCCGGGATGTTTAAAAATGTATGCCAATAGTGATGTGTGGATGCAAAAGAATTGCTGTTGGCTTTATATTT